>NC_072731.1:82669334-82969334 GCF_026930045.1 Uloborus diversus | reverse complement strand
GTGAAAAAGTCCTATTATAAACATAACATGTTTATTAACGAATAACAATTATATAAATTAAAATCAAAGAAAAAGTTACTAACTCAAAGCCATATTCAAAATTAAACTTCATTTAAAATGATTTCTAAATTCAATCTTATTTCTAGTTACTAATTCCAATTTACTATTACCGAAGATCGTATTGAAAAAGATTCCATGATCTGCATTCCTAGATACTAACATCAATTCAAGATATTCAACGACTACTAAGTTTGGATAATATTTGATGATTCAATCATATCATATCTATCGACGATCAAAAACTAAGTTTCAATTAATACATCCTAATAAAATATAAACGGGGAACTCGATGGCTTGATAATGCCAGAGAGTCGAAAAACCCTCTACTGCAATCTTAACAGCAATCAAACTAAAACCAAACACAAGAAGAGAGCGATTCAACAGCTGAAGTCTCTATAAATACTGCGTACCTGATTAGCATAACTGTGTCGTCACATGTCAGCCATGTACGGAAAGAGACGTGTGCAAATCAGTCGAGAACTTCATTTAACATGATAGAACAATCATGATGTCATCTTCCCATCTGATCCGGAAGGCGAAAGCAGAAATTCCCGGTTTGTTTTCATTCATACCAGAAGTTGTTTTATCATGAGATTGCTTAGTAAAGTGAATTCGTTAGGTTATTTCACCTTGAACATTCCCAGTAAGTTTACATTTACATGATTATAGTTGTTTGTAAATTATGAGATACATATAATAAATTACTGATAATATATTTAGGATAAACTTATGTTTATCACTATTTACACTTTTACACTAGTTTTGAATAAATTGTTATTTAAATTGAAATTCAGTTTCCATTGCCCATTTCTCCTGGACCGATCATTGCACATCAATTGGTCTTCTGAGGCCAACAGAGACAAACTGCCCATTGCCCAGGCATATATCATGACAGAAAACTAAAAGAATTGCAGAATGAAAACAGCTAGATTGAACTAAATAATAGTTTACAGAGATCACTACTGATATATGCAGACTGAAAAAACAATGTTGGGAGACAGCTAACGTGGTTCTAGGAAGGCAGGGATGGCATGGAGGAGAGGCGAGTGACGTTGTCTGGATTGATGTCCTATATCTGCGCACGATAGTTTCTAAGGCTTTGCGCTACTGGAAAACATTGACTGAACCTGACAGTTTTTTTCCAATCTCATTTTCAGTTCTACTGAAAAAATACTTCATCTATTATATTTAAATATTGATTGTTCATCAAATACCGGAAACCCATAAAAATGTAACTTTTCATTATTTTGGAAAATCTTGGGGCCCATGCGCGACCGAAAGATATTAGCTGATTGAAACCAAATTTAAATACAATGTTTAAGGCTCTGTTCAAAGACATTACAAACTATTACATTAAGAAAACATCTAAATAAAAAATTTAAAAAAAAATCTTTAAAATGTTGTTTTTTTTCATATTTTGTCAAATTTTAGACCCCATGCGCAAACGGAAGATGTCAATGAATTTCTATAATTCTTTTTTTCCTTTTGTTTGATTGTCTCTATAATTTGCAACTTTTCTGCGCTATTACAACTTCAAAATGAAAAAATGAGTTTTTTTTTGACCCACCCTAGTGGATAAGTGCCTAAGAATGTAGACCCTCGAAATGTCCATTTTGACATTTTCCCCGAGTTAATTACGAGTTTTTTCGTAGTGTCCGTATGTATGGATGTAAGTATGTGTGTATGTATGTCGCATAACTCAAGAACGGAATGTCCAGAAAGTTGAAATTTGGTAGGTAGACTCCTAGTGGAGTCTGGTTGTGCACCTCCCCTTTTGGTTGCATTCGGGTGTTTCTAAAGGGGTCTTTTGCTCATTTTTTGGAGTGGGGGGGAATCATAGTTAATTTCGATGCAAACTTAAGTGATGTTATAATTCGGCGGACACTTGGCGATATATCGGCAGTCTTTGGTTGCCAACTTGGCGACAAATTTGGCGATTTTTAAAAAATTTTTTTTTTTAAATCTGGTTTTAATTTGCCGCTGTTGGAGAGTAAAAAGAGAGTTAACTATTGAATCACATTTAAATTGCCAATAATGGGGAAATAACATTAAATTAGTGTAAAAGGAAATTATGTGGTGCACACATCAGCTCGTTTTGTTTTGTATTTAGGGTTCAATTTTAAATTTAATTGGAACTAAATTTAATATTGCACCTATATACTAATAGTGAGGTGACATCAGTACAAACTTATGTTTCCTACTGTTTTTAATGAGGATAAAGCACTGTTCCAATGTTACCCCAAACAATGAGGTAAGATTGGGACATTTTTTTCTCTTTTTATAAAACTCCATAACAACTAGAGTTATTCTCTTACTATACCTTGTAAATGAATACTCAACTGACATATTCATCATTTTTAAGTTTTTTTACTTTGAAAATAAAGATAGGAACAGAGTAAAACTTTGAAAAGTGTCCCAAAGCTATCCCATCCTACGGTACGTTGTTATTTGCTGATTTTTCAATGTAAAAAGTAGTTATTAATTGTAAAACATTTTAACATTAAAAAACTTAAGTCTTTGAGAAGTTATTTTAGTTACTTTCTTTTTTTCTTAGTTTTCTTCTGCTATCCTATGCTTGTGTTTATAATTTGATTCATATTTTATGTGTGTATGTATTAGTTTGTACTAAAAAAAACATATTTTAATACATTGCAGGTATGAAAAGCAAGACATAGCTCTGAATTGTGGCACTATGCTAAGAGAGTGCATTCATTATGAAGCATTAGCCAAAATTATTCTATATTCCGATGAATTTTATAATTTTTTTAGATATGTTGAAGTGTCGACTTTTGACATTGCGTCCGATGCCTTCTCTACATTTAAGGTTAGTTTGACTTATGTTTTCGAGATACCTATGCATAAATGTAATTCTTATACAGCTCTGCTTTGTTATTTTTACAATTTTTGCTAAAACAAAAGCTCCTATCTAAATTTTTCTTTTTCTCCTTTCTGGCAATTTTTGTTCTTTCCGTTTTCTTTTGAAATTTTGTCTTCATGCATTTAATCTTTTTCTTTACTTCACATGTTATTTGCAAATTTCGAAAAATGACCTTTTGCAATTTTATGTGCATAAAAAAGTTAGCTTCCTACTGAAAGTCCATTGTTTTAGGTCCTAAATGACGAAAATGGCTCTTTTTCAACTATGATTTGACAGCCAAAAATTTAATTAGGCTTAACTTAAATCTTTTCTTTTTATGCACAAATAAGAGTTAATTCTTTCAACTTTAAAATAAGACGTGTTTGATCTTCTTACTAATTTAAATAAATTCACTAGAGCTTTTTGAAAAAGGATCAACAATGTCAAATTTTACTCATCCACAGAGCAAGAAAATAGCTATATCTAGGGAATAAAATTTTTCCGGGAAAAAAACATAACAGTTTGTGTGAGTACAGAATATTGGTACATATTATTTACCAAATTTCATCAAAATAAAAAATGATGCAACACGAAAATTTCTGAAAATTTGTTGATTTTATATGGAATGACCCTTATGCAATTTCAAGATTTTTTCCAATTTGAACTATGCACTTATTTCTAATGGCTTAGAAATTGGCTATTGGTCCAGGATTAGGGTGAACACTGTATATGCTCCTTGATTTAACGATATCCTTGATTTAATGATAACTTTTTTCAGTCCCTTGACAATCATTAAATCATGGTTTTTTCTATGCTGCTAATCCATTCCATCATTTAATAAAATGTTATGTTTTTGAAAAATGATTTATTAATTTATTTTTTTCTAAGGAGTTACTGACTAGGCACAAAGTCCTATGCTCTGAATTTCTCGAAATGAATTATGACAGAGTCTTCAGCCACTACCAGCATTTATTAAATTCAGAAAATTATGTCACCAAAAGGCAGTCATTGAAGGTAAATTATTTTTAGTATAAGTATAGCTTTTCTGTCTGCTGTGCAATTTATTTCACTGTTTTGTTTATATAACTAAGGAATTTTTTAATGAATTTAACAGCAATAAACAAATATTTGAAAGCAACTAAATCGTAACTTAATGGTGCCATAATATTGGGTTGTCCTAAAAGTTCATGCTGCTTTTGAAAGAAAGTTGAAACACAAGATTTTAAATTTTAGCATTATTATTATTTTTTTTTTGTTATATGGTAGACCTTCCCTCAGGATTAAAAAAGGGCAGGGTGCTGTTTTCTAACATTTTCTAACAAAGGGCTCTTTTTTGAGAAAGGGAAACAAAAAGGCATGTTATTGCTTCAAGGCAGAGTATTTTTTAAGATAGGGACTACACGACACCAATGTTGCGACTGGGCGACATTGGAAATTCCAATCTGTGACCACTCCTCATTTTTGTAAACTGATTTTAAATCTTTGCAAAACCTTTTCAGGGGTCTGGCCAGAAGAAATTTCGGTCTGTTAACTGACCCTTCACAAAAATCCGAGCAACCAAAACGGACCTTTCACAAAATCCCATCAGTCAAAACGGACACTTCACAAAAGTCTCATAAACAAACACGGATCTTTCACAAATTGTTTATTGAAAGTGCAAATCTTAAATCAAAATTCCACAGCATATTTCTGTGTACAAAAGTGATAATGTTTGGAACCTTTTTGATCAACTTATACAAAATCTGCTAATTTTGCAAAAAAAAAAAAAAAAAAATCAGACCTCTTGTGATGCTCTTGCAAGCGATGAATAACTACTACGGCCAAATAAATATAATGCTTATTGTTGGTTTCTTTGAAAGAAATTAACAGCTGAAAGTCAGTTTGATTTATAAATTTGCTTGTTTGTTTTATATAACCTTCTCTGAATAGTGTTCATCGTAAGCACTTTTCTCCCCGCTCATGATTTAATAAACAATAATATAGCTCAAGCAAGGGATAGTAGGGGTGGGGGGAAAATGTGATCGCTTCAGATAGGGTTACCAACTGCAAACTTATCACCACATAGCATCTGCCAGTGTGATGTTTAACTGTTATTTTGGGAGAAAGTTATATGGGTTTGATTTTTCGATGCTAAAAAGGAAACCTACATTTTGAAAAATGCAATCTTTTTACATCCGATATGAGAATCATATTCTTTTTTCAAGCTAACTTTGCTTTATTAGGATGCAAGTAAATGAAAAGTCTCTTTATTTTTGTAACAGCGCTTATTTCAAGTTTTTAAAGCGGAAATCCATTTTTTTGTGAGTCAAAAATTAAAATGCTGAATCGATGATTTATTTTTTATTTTATTTATTTATTTATTTTTTGCTTCAACTGTGTCCAGTAGTGATGGGCATAATCGAGATCTTTTGATAATCGAGATCTCGGGAATCGAGTACTTCTGATAATCGAGTGATTGATAATCGAGAACTTTTCAAGTCGATCACTCGAGTGATTGATAATCGAGATCTTTTGAAATCGAGAACTCGAGCAATTGACTTCTCGAGATCTTTGGAATCGAGTTCTCGAGCGATTGACTTCTCGAGATCTTTGGAATCGAGTACTCGAGCGATTGACTTCTCGAGATCTTTATAATCGAGTACTCGAGCGATTGTCTTCTCGAGATCTTTATAATCGAGTACTCGAGCGATTGACTTCTCGAGATCTTTATAATCGAGTACTCGAGCGATTGACTTCTCGAGATCTTTTGAATCGAGATCTCGAGACGTTTGAATCGAGTACTCATTTTCTGAGTAGTCGATCAGTCGTAGTCGATTAGTCGTAGTCATCAAGTAGTTCATTTTCTGAGCTTTTCCAGAATTGAGTTTACTGCTACAGGGGTGCTTACTAAAAGGGGGGGGGGGCATGGAGCAGCTTGAGCCAGTGGCCGGTTTTTTCAGAGTGTTTTTTATTTCATTTTCAGAATGGGTTGGGGGCATGGCGCAGCCAGTGCCACTAAAATTATGAGGTCTAGTTTTTGAGAAGGTTCTTTAAATCTTATTTTCGGGAGGGGGGGTGAGGGGTCCATAGCGCAGCCTGCGAAACTGAAATTTTTAGAAGTGATTTTTTGAGAGATTTTTAAATCTCATTTTGGGAGTTGGGGGGAGCTCTTTCTAGACGGATGCCCCGTAACATTTAATAGGGTGCGCCATATCGCCCAGCGAAAGGGGGTGGGGGGATACCCTTAACTTTTGGAACAGTTGAATTCCCGAGTTGTTTTGGCAGGGGTACGCTCGAAATAAGAATGTGCCATTAAGACTATCATTTAGGGGTATAAGGGGTGAACCCTCCTGGCTTTTAGAAGTTATTGTATTCATTGCTTGTCAACACTACTGTTAGCTTATCAAAAACTAGGAGCTCGGCATTTGGACGACCCGACTTGGAGTAGTATAAACTTTTATAAGTTTATGGGTGGCGGCTAAAAAACTGGCAACGGGCCCTTGACTCTTGGTGGCCCTCAGGGGGATTCCCCGGAGTGATTGAAATGATACGCTATCACCCCCTCTCCCTTCCATCTCAATTTGTGTAACGGGTTGATTTCTCGATTTTTATTTTTTTTACATTCATTTTGAGTGATTTATTCGAACGGCTATGCATTTAAAGTAATGATTCTCAGATATCACGTGATTATTTCGAACGGTTTCAATCTCTCAAACATGAAGTTAATAATGTAAACAAGTAGGGGAATCGTTGCTCTACGCAAAAGGACTCATTTATTCTTGTTTATTGCTTTTTTTTTTTTTTTTGTGTGTGTGTGTGTGTGTGTTCTTGTTAGTAGAACTATATTAATCTGACTGATACATGAGGTGGGAGGGTAAAATATTTCTGGCTGCGTTTTCCAGAAGATTGGGATTCCCGGCGCATTGAAAGTTACAAGTGTGGCTTGAAGTGCATTGAATTCATGATTTTTTCTTTCTTTCTTGATCCGCTCTTTTTTATTTTTATTTTTCATTCGCTGAATTAAATATGTAATTAAAAGTGCAGAGAGTGAAGTTGAAATGTTTCTGAATGCATTAAAAAGAAATATTGAAGATTGTCGTGTGGGATTAGTTTTAGCTTCCACTCTTTGACCCATTTTTTTAATAAAAATTATATTTTATACATATTGTTTTTTTTTTTTTTTTTTAAATTCTATGCGCAAGATATTTGTGACTTCTTGTGTGCGTAGCATTTATTTTTGTGTGCGTAGTTGAATTTAAATGTTTTTCTTGTTTTACTCGCTTCTGTTTATGTCATATTCCTTATATTTTTAATGTCATATTCCTTATATTTTCATAAATGTTGATTAGTATATTGTTTACTCAACTTAAAAATTTGGAGTCAATTGATGTGCTGATTTTATGAGTTTTTTTTTTTTTTGTAAAGTATGAGGCAAAACTGCTGAAAATGCTTTGGTTCGCGACGGTACGTTTCGGAATTTAAGGTTTCGTAGCTGCGTTTCATTTTCCGTGCGCTGGTCCTCAAAAAGGACAAATTGATTACCAAGTTTCTCTGAAAAGCAGATTACGTATTGGATTTTCAAATTATCCGAGACGCTCGATAACCGAACATTCGACAACAAGCAATATATTATACAAGGGTTCTCACGAGAGAGAGAGGGCGGGGGAGGGGGGAGGATCCATGGCGCATACCGCGCCATTGAATTTTTAAGAGGGGAGAGTAACTTATAAGAGGGCTTTTCGTCTTATTTTAGGGGACTCTCGTTCTGGGGGTTCTTCGTCGCATTTGAGGGATGATTGTCATCGCCAGGGGGGGGGGGATGGGCACCACTGCATTATAAACACATTGCGTTAAAACGTTTCACAAACGTTTTGACATGGTTGTCACAGCGTTAACAACACACAGCGTTAACAATCGTTTTAAAACCTTTATCTTAACGAAGTAAGCTCTCTGAGTAACCCCATCCAAAAAAAAAAGCACTTCAGAAGCAATTATTTGATTCTGAAACCTTATAGAGTGACAGAGGTGTTCGTCTGTTCCTGTGAGCAATGGCGCGCCTCTTATGACAATTCCACCTCCCCCTCCCCCTAAGAAACAATGATCCGAAAAAGAGCTAAGACCACCTTAAATTCTCAATTACACAGTTTGTGCAATACTAGAAAATTGTACATATTTAATCTTAATAACTGTCAAGTTCAAAACAGTATGGAAAGCGTTTCTCTAGCCTTTGTTTCAAGATTTCACCGCCGAATCACACCAGGGGCAGATGCAGAAAACCATTATGGGGTGGGGGGGGGCGTGTTGAAGAAAACCCCTCACCCACCCCCATGAACGCAATTCCCGTTTTTGATACGAAAAATGTCTGAACGTGTTTGGGAGTCAATAAAAAGCATCAAATCGATCAGGAATAAGGCACCTAATTGGAGATAAACGTTGCAAATTAATTTCATGAGCAATGAAACGAAGTAGTAGTTCAAATATTTACTTTGAAAAATAATTAATGAAATGAAAAGATACTGTCATCGTTTACATTTTATGCATGAAGTGTTTGAACACAATATGTACAGATACTGTAGGTTTAGGGTGGGAGGTAGGGCGTGATGACTCCCATGACCCTCCCGTTGTATCCGCCACTCACACAACGCATCCCCCTCCATAAATCCGCTCATATGATAATTAACAATTTTCGTTCGAAAAATATCGTTCGATTATTATGAAATCTCTCAATTATCAAAAATTCGACGCCAAACATTCAACTATAACCCCATTCGAATAAAGCAAGCGAAAAGCAATCATTCGATTTTAAAATCATTCCAAATCTATCCATCCCAAGAGCGAAGGCGCAACACCTATGAAGCTCTTCCTCAAGAGCAATACCCCCAAAAGAGACAAAATCTCCTAAAAATTACAATCCCACAGTTTGTGTCAAAACTTATTTGCACCCATAAGAAGGAATTACAGTTAGAAATTACAGAAGTAAAACTTGTTTTATTAAGAAATAAATAAATACCTTTGTGCCGAGAAGTAACATGAAATAACAAACGTTTTGTATCCCAAACATACAGAGTACTGCAGAAACATTGTTTTGGAGTTTTAAGGTGCTCTTTTTTCAACAAAATAGTAAGCTTTTGCATGTAAGGGGCCATTCATTAGTTACGTAAGGATGATTTTGGCAATTTTTGACCCTCCTCCCCCCCATGTAAGGGTACGGAAGATTTTTCAACCCCCCCCCCCCCCCATTCTTACGTAAGATTCCATTTCGTTTTTCAAAATAATAAAATAACGAATCTAACATCACTGGAATCGAAATTAAATTTACTATTTTAAAATTAAACTTTTTTGTGTAATTAAATATTTACTAGAAAGTATGAATTTAGAACTGAATGTTTTTTCCACATTTTTTTGTATATGATGCGATACTAATTAAAAATAAAACATGCCATGCATAATGCGATTCTTTTATTATGTTTAACATTATTCATTCTTCATTATTCATAAATTAGAAACAGCTTATCCTAATACGTTAATTATTTTCCAGACGCAAATGAAATATATAATCCCTGTCAAATCACTTGACCGCGCATTTTCAAATGTAAAACATCGACTTGGAAAATATTACAAAAGAATGGGTTTGAACCCCCCCCCCAAATATATAGACATTTTTCCAACCCCTCCCCCTCAGGACCCTTACATAATTAATGAATGGTCCCTAAAGACATCCAGTAATGTCCCTACATCCACAATCTCACTATTTTGCGTTGAAAAAAAAAGGGTTCCTTGAAACCCCGAAACACGTGTCTGCAGTAATGTGTATATTTGGACTCTAAAGGGTTTGTTAACACCTGTTACACTTGTATCATTACCCAATGGTATAGTCGAAGGTGGACGTAAAGGGGGAAGACGTCCCCTCAGGTTTTCAACTTAAGATTCCGCTTTTTACCTGAAATATAATTTTAATGCCTCTCAAGTTAGAACCTTATTAGCGCCCCCAACCTTCACTTCCACCAAACATATCATCAGACTACCAAAGCATCCCAAAGGATCTTTTAAAAATCAAGCATTCGACAGCATACATTCAATTATAACAATATTCGAATGAAACATTTGAGAGACAATTATTTGATAATAACACCATTTAGATCGCAAGGGTATCTATTCCTCAAGTGTGCTGGCACACCTTTTAAAATCAGGAGCCCCCCCTCAAGAAGGATACTCCCTAAAAAAAGACTAACGTCCACTAAGAATTTCAATGGCGTAGTCTGTGCCATGACCCACCTCCCCTGTGGGCACCGCAGCGCAGCCCGTCAGTCACTCCAAATTTTTCTGGGGGAAGGGTTCAATGCAAATTTTTTCGGAAGACAACAAAAACCATGCCCATTCATAAGTAAAATCATTAACTTTTCAAAGCCAGCCCTCTGATCCCCTAAATGACGGATCCGCCCCTGCAACTGAATCACTTCAGAAGCAGGGGTACCCCCCTGAGGTCAAAGACGCACCCCCCTCAATATCGCAGAGCTCCCCAAAAAATGAAAAATACCCCTTAAAACACCGCCCCTAAAAATGTCAATGGCACAGGCTACGCCATGACCTAACCCCCCCCCCCCACCCTCACTTTCTAGGTGGGCACCCCTATCAGAAGTCAACTACATTGAGAGGTTCATTCGATTATCAAATCGGTCGAAAAATTCATTGCTCGAGTTATTGACATCTCGAGAACTCAACATCTCGAAAACTCAACATCTCGAGAACTCAAGATCTCGAGAAGTTCAAAGCGAGAACTCGAGCAGTTGATCGCTCGAGTACTCGGAAAGTGACAATCGAGAACTCGAGCAGTTGATCGCTCGATTACTCGGAAAGTGATATTCGAGAACTCGAGCAGTCCATCGCTCGAGAACTCAGAAAATGATAATCGAGAACTCGAGAAGTTCATCGCTCGAGAACTCGAAAAGTGGTAATCGAGAACTCGAGAAGTTCATCGCTCGAGAACTCGAAAAGTGGTAATCGAGAACTCGAAATACGATAATCGAGAACTCGTGGTAATCGAGTTCTCGAATGATCTTGAATAATCGAGTGATTCGATTATGAGAACTCGATTATGCCCATCACTAGTGTCCAGATATTAATGATATGTTTATCATAGGACTCTAAAATGCAGTTCGAAAATAATTTTATCAAAAATATTTATTTTAAAAGACATTTTTATACTTTTGATGCTTTCACTCTGAGGGTTGCGATATTTTTGCATCCGCTATAGTTATCTGATTTTTCAAATTTTCAATGTTTAGTACGCTTTGTTAAGAGGTAAACAAATAAAATATTTTTTAATTTTTTAAAAATCATGGAGTTTAAAAGTTTTAAATGAAGTTCTGTGCTCCTTAACAGTGTCTTGGTACAAAAAGTAAAATGCTGAACCCCTCCTTGAATTTCTTTCTTACAATTATTTTAAATACTATACATATAACATTTCTATTCAGGGCCCAATACAGATTGATTTTACTACCGCTTTTCGGTACTTTCACAAAAATCTTATTTTAAAATCGGTACTTTCACAAAATTCAAGTTATAAAATCATCAGCTTCACAAAACTAACTTTGAAAATCGACACATTCTAGAAAGAATATTTAAAAAAAAAAAACGAAAGTTTCACAAAAACCTGTGTTTTAAAATAGAAAACATGTTTTTCTGTTTAAAACATAGTTTACTCATAAAATAAAATGCTAAGATAATTTATATGAACAATCGCTTAGGTAACAGCTTTTTCATAGTATTAAACTCAAATTTCACTGTTTTTCGCCAAATTGCTTTTAAGCAATCTTTTAGCATCAGTTTTAGGGGATGGTGTTTTCCTGAATTGTACACAGTACAAAGCTTTTTGAACTGAGATACAATGATATTTTCCCTATCTCTTAAGTCCCCCCCCCCCCCCAAAAAAAAAAGAAGTTCGAAATATTAGTTAATGACATTTGCACTTTTCAAACTAACATTTAAATTGCTCTAATTTTCTGAGACAAAAATTAGAATATGCCTATAAAGATCACAAAATCAATGCTGATAAAAAAAAAAAAAACTTTCACAAAAATAGAATTTTGATGCAATACTTTCACAAAAATAGGTAGTGGGAAAAAAATCCTGGATTTGCCTCTGCTATTATAATTTAACATAATGTAGAATGGTAAATAAATATTGATACTTGAGGGATACCCATCCCCCAGAAAGCAAAGCCGCCTCCCCCCGAATGCTCGAAAAACACTCATGAATGATATTCTCAACAGAAAAGAGGGAAAACATTCAACTTTAAGTGTCACTGATGCAGTTTGCGCCATTTCAAAATTCTAAAATTTTGTTTTACAATTTTTTTTTTTTTTTGCAAAATTATTTGATTTTTTGCAAAAGACGGACCCTGTGAAAAATCCTGGACTGACCCCTGCTTTTTTTTTTTCCTTTTTTGAATGGCCATCTGTCGGAAATTCCTAAAAAAACGCCGAAACAAAATCTACTTGTACCTCTTCAATCGACAGCCCCTCACCCTCAGCAAAAGCATTTTCTGCTTTCTGTCTGAATCTGAAGAGACAAGAAGAGTTATTTTCCCAAAGAGACCAAATGCAAAGGTAGGGTCGTTTTCCTAGAAGCCTTATCATTAGCTTATGCTTCAAGCTGACTGGCGATTACACCACAATTGTTATTTTATGGCTTTCAAGAAGGAATCGTTTAAGAAAAGGGAATTTGCGTGCTGAAACTTGTACTTTACCAGAGGTTTCTAGTAGGACTCGACTGATGCATCGGCGCCGATGGTTCAACAATTTAGCCATCGGCATCGGCGGCCGATGCTAACTTGCAGGAAACATCGGCCCATCGGCCTTAAAAACATCGAAAAGCCGATGGAATTGGCCGATGTTTTTGAAAAAAAAAAACACCTTTGTTTTACTTTTTAATACAAAGTAAAGGGAGTTGTTGTTTTCAAACAAAATTGTTTGCTTCAATTTCAGTATGAATTTATATTTTAGTCACCCCTGAAGGAGTTTTTAATACTGCATTCAGGTACCAAACACATTAATTATTGCGTTGTTTCTTGCGGCTGGATGCACGTATCTCTCATAAGTCATAACTAAAAAATGGTAAGCTGTAGAAGGCTAAATTTTCGCCTATGGGAAGTGCGCACGTTCCAGTTGTGACCTTCCCTTTTTTTTTCGATCGGATGTTCTAAGAAGCCTATTAACTGCTTTCTTGTGGCTATTAATTACTTACTTCAATGCAAAACTAATATAGCGTCTCAGACTGACGATCATTTGGTGATATACAGGGTGTATCAAAAAGAATCATCTGATTTGGCATGTCTATATTTCGAACAGTAATAAACATATGCAATTACAAATTTTTTTGGATGAAAGGGAAACTGAAAAAGTTTCCATATGTCCTTCCATTTTCAAAGGTATTCCATATGTCCACATTTAGATATACGGCATATGTCTAAACGGTATTGAAACTCGTCCCACACTGCAGCGAGCATGTCCTGAGTTACGGATTCCACTGCTGTTGTGATGCGCTTCCTTAGATCATCCATTGTTGTTGGTAGAGGAGGCACATATACAGAGTCCTTGATAAATCCCCACAAGAAAAAAATCACATACAGTAAGGTCCGGTGACCTTGGAGGCCAGAAATGTAAGGATTTGTTATTTTGTCTAGTGCGGCTGATCCACCGATCACGAATCGTTTCATTTAAAAATTTGTGGACTGCCAGATGCCAGTGTGGCGGTGCCCCATCCTGTTGGTAAATGTAATCATTCGAATCTGTCTCCAGTTGGGGATTCTTTTTCCGGATGATTCTTTTTGGTACACCCTGTATTACCGAATTGAAGACCGTGTAAACAAATTTGAGATGGCGAAACCGGTTTTGTTTTGTTTTGATCGATTTCCGTTGAACCAACGGTAATTTTTAATTTTTCGATGTTTGTAATATGAATCACAGTAATGCAGTCTTTTCTGTATCGCTTCGGCGGAGCTACAAGATTGGGGCCCGTCGAAATATATTTTGGGGCCGTATTACAGAAGTTGTAAAACATTTATCAAAAGCATTGTTGTAACTCCTACGGTGCCCCTATGGTTATGGGGCCCCCGCGCAATTGCAACATTTGCTACATTTTAAATCCGCCACTGCACGTCAAAACAAACTCGGGTGCAAGTTTTAAAAGGGTGTTTCTGCTCAATGTTTATTATTATTTTGAACTCTATTTTTTGTGACTATTTTTTTGTATTTCCGAGAACACTTGCGTGCTCCTCCTCCCACTCCCTCAATTTCTGAAATTAAACTAAAGTTGTACTTCTGAGTTGTTTAAAACTAACACCATTCATTTAATTAGAGATTTTTTTTTCAAGTTTTATCTGTTGTTTAGGAAGAGTTAAGAGCATTAATTAGAAATTGATTAAAGACGTTTTGAATTGTGACATAATTTGGAAAACAAAGAGATTTTGAATTTTTCGTCGGAAATGCTGAAGTAGATTCAGAAACTCTTCCGAGACGTTGGAGATAGCGCTTCTGTACTAAAAAAATTAAGCTGAAGTTGGGGCCGAAGTTTAACATTGTGAGTTACTCCAAAATTAGAGGGTGACCCCCTAATCCGCCCTCGTCGTTTCAAGCATTTCTTAAATATTTAGCGATTATTTATTTTGGTCAAGAAATGTCATTTTGCGTATTTTTTATACTTGTTTCACCTATATTTTGCAATGCGCCACCTTTTTTGCATCATTAATAGCGATCGATTTTTTTTCTGTTGTAACTATTTTTATGTATTTATATAAAATCAGTGAATAAGTTATTTTCGTTTTCATCATGTGTTTAATAATATGTTATAGAAAAATTTCAAGGATTTTCTACTATGCAATTTTTTAAATTTCAGAATATTATTGTTAAATTGAAAAAATTAATTTGAACGTGTTTGTAGTGCTCCATAAAAGATTAATCAATCAAATTGTTCAATATTACGTGTGCAAACATCAAATCAAGTAGTATGTATATGTATTCAGTTATTAACTTGGGGTAAATATTGAGTTTGTTTATTGTAGCTGATTTTAAGAATCTCGCCCATTTCGTGGCTATTTCCTTTTTCCGCAAAATTTACGCCACTGTTATACATTTTATGAAAAATGCCAACTTTTCTATTCATAAATTTTAGATAAGTATAAAAGTATTCCTATTATGATTTAATATTGTACTTTATCTGTTACCTTTTTTGTTTAACTTGATGACTAAAAAATGTCTATGTGCAATCTTTCCACTTCAATAGCGTAATTTGTTGACGGTTTCATAGTTTTTTTTTAATGATTAAACAACATAATTTAATGCTTTTTAACTATGTTTAGTTTACCTAAATCCAAACATTATTAAAATATTACTGAAATCTTAGTTATAAGTTCAATTTAAAAAAAAATCAATTGGTTATTAAACAGTCTCTTTGTTTTTCCTCCATTTTTTTTTTTTTGCTGTTGTTCTTTGTCTTCCATCATACAGCAGTCAAAAAAGGAGAAGCATAACTACATCCTATACAGATTGTACGTAGTACGATCCCAAAGTTCGAGGGATAAGCTGTATAAAACCTTACCCAGAATAGTTCACATTACGAAGCACATCCACCTACAAAAGGTCATCTTGAGGGACTATGTCCTTCTGCCAGTGTTCATATAACTTTTGGAAAAACTCCTGGAAGCCATTTTTCACTATCTTCTGTGATGCAGCTTTATCTTCTCCTGACGGAAGAAAGCGGCGTCCATGCAAATATTTTTTTTGCTGGAAACAGGTAAAAGTCACACGGAGCTAAGTCCGACGAAACGTGATGTTATTGGTTTGTCATATCAGAGTATTGACCAATCGAACCGTGCATCCTCAACATGAAAGTCGCCTTCTTCCCCACGATGAAGTCAAAGCAGCAGCGAAAGAGCCCTTACAGGATGTTGCGATAAATGTCTTCCAGGAGTCATTCTAAAAGCTATACGAACGGTGGCAGAAGTGCATAGTTGTTCAAGGTGACTATTTTGTAGATAGATTCACGGTAAATTTTTATACAACTTGTCCTCGAACTTTTAGATTATACTACCTACGTATGAGTTATCAACTTACTATTTCATAACGTTTTTGAGTGATGTAAGTTTACGCGCATGAAAACATCACAAGAGAATTTGCGATAATTTTAACTAAGGAGGCTTTCAAAAGGGATATTTCGGTCATCTATATGTTCTTAGGTAGGTACATATGCATGTACATATCCGCAGAAAAAACTTGTGAAGTTTAAATTGGATGATCGTAAAATAAAAATTTAGGTCGAAATCTGATTTTTTTTTGGGAGTATTACAATTCTTTATCCGTAGAAAGGAAGTAAAGTGAAATGAATCAATGATCCTTTAAATCCCTGACAATTTTATCAATTTATTTCTGTTAGATTTTTTTTTTTTTTTTTGCCATCGGCCAACAGCATCGGCCATCGGCAATCGGCCATTTGGAGGAAAATAATCGGCCATCGGCCATCTTTGAACAATCGGCATCGGCCCATCGGCCAAAAAATGCCGTTGGTCGAGCCCTAGTTTCTAGCAGAGTAAATGATCTTCGCGTACTCGAATGTCGTTCACAGACCCTGTTTGTACTAAGTTTTCGTTTCTCTACTCTAACGCGAGTTTTTTTTTTTTTTAAATTCCGCTATAAAGTTGTCTTTTAGTTCAGAAGAAAAAAGCGACGTATGGGCCTTTTGGAAAAAAAAGACAATTTTAGATAGCTTCAACAAATAAATGAGGTTAGTTATCCTGCTCTATTTTATGAACCCTTCGCTTTCTTTTTTGCATTTCATTGCTGCTGTTATTTTTTAAAAAGAAGGGGTTGAGGGGGGAGGGGGGCAGTTGGGTTTCAAGAAAAAAATATGTTAAATTTTGATGGGTTTTTGATTTATTTTGATTTTGTTTCAACTATTTTTACATTGAACACCAAGTTCTGCCCAGAACTAGATGAGCCTACTTTCCCATACCAATATCTGCTTTCTAGTATCTGAACAATGTTCTCAAAATTAGCTAAAATCGCCAATTATTTGAAACATAACTTTTTAACATTTTTAGCTGGTTTTTAGAAATAAAATATGTTTTGCTCATGTAAAAAATAAATAAACAAACAAGGTAGTAGCACCTTTTAAACAAAGCAGCTAATACATTATTTTGCATTGAAAAAAAATCTTTAATTGCTTTCAAAAATAGTGAAATAAATGCACTATATATATAAAAAAAAAGTTTTTTTCTTTAGTTACTAAAAAATCATTTAAAGAAAAAAAGTAAATGAACTTGCAAAAATAAATAAAAGTCAATAAAATGTCATCTTAAAAAAATAATATTCACCATCAGAAGGAAAAAAAATTGTCTGCTCTTATTTTTATGTTAAAACATAAAGGACTAAATTACACATAAATACAGGATACATAAATTTAAAACTTCAGAGTGAAAACAAAAATAAATCATATCAACAAAAATTATTTCACAGTAAATAACTGCAGCAGCTGTTAAGTCGTAGTCGGCGTCAGTCTCATTTTTGGGTGAAGGAGTCAGAGTCGAGAGGTGAAGGTTTTTAATTCAAAGACTCGGATTCAAAATTGGTCATTTTCCTTTAAAGTCCGTAACTCTGCCAATTTTTTCTTAGTCAGAATCGAAGACTTTAAATTTATAAGAGTTGGAATGCGTCATTTTTCCTCAGTGTCTAAATTTTTGCCAAAGCTATGGAGTTGGAGTTTAGGAGTCATATTCTGACTAATTTTCGTGTACAGGAGATAGGCCAAAAGTTCTAGGAATTTGAGTCAGGAGTTGGTCATCAAAATCTATTTCCAACAAAATTTTTTTCAAGCAAATCCGCCTCAAAGTTTGGGATCTACATTGACTTTTAATTTCTCCGTAGGCGCTAATGTTAAAGGATTTCAACTGTTCAAAATTGAACGGAAAATTGTTCAAATCAAAGCAAGCAATATTTCCTTTACATGTTCTTCATCAAGATCTTTGTTTGAAGTAAATTCGCCTCTATGTGCGGGATTTATATTTGCCTTGAATTTCCCCGTAGGCGTTAATGTTTAGTTTTTTTGAACTGTTCAAAATTGAATGAAAAAATGTTCAAATGAAAAAGTGAAATATGGGAATGAGGTGGCCTCGCCGAGATCTTACGAACAAAAAAAGTTCGTTCGAATCAGAGTATTCATTCAAAAGTTATTACGGGTTAAGGGGGAAGGACAGACCCCTCCCCCCATCTCAAAATACCCTACTTTCCAATTTTTAATTTTTCAATATTTATTTATTTTATTTATTAACTTTTTTGTTTTTCATAATATTTTTAAGATGCATTAATCCTTCTTTCATGTTTTTTCCTTCGTTTTCAGACTTTTAATGGGAAAGTAGGCAGGGCTCCCAAATGGTCCGCTTTTCCCGCCAAAGTCCATTTTTTAGGGTGAAGTCTGCTTTAGACCACTTTTTAACATCATAACTTCATAAAATACTGTGTGCTGAAGTCTATTATGCCCAAACACTCGGCCACGGCGCCTTTTTTCTATTGAATCTGACTCTTCCGTATTGTTTCCCTTCAGATAGACGTCATTGCTCCTCCTTCAGCCACTGGAATCTAGCAAATGGAGAGGTTTGGAGGAGGACTTAAGACGTCAAATACAAGCAGGGTGCTACCGATATTTCTCTAGGGTTCGTACGCCCTTGGGAAACCTTGAAAAGTGCTTGAAAATTGTTTCCTTTTCAAGTGCTAGACAACCTTGAAAAAAGCGTGAAAGTTTTTTTAGTGCTTGAAATTGGTAGAAAATCATTGGATTGTGCTTGAATATTTTTCAAGAATATTTCATCAGTGCAATTTTCTGAACTTGTATTCGATATGCAGCATCGCAAAAAAGTTCTTCCTGTGCTTCCGAGTTCAATCTTTTTGCATCTTGGTTATATTTTGATATTTTTGGCAATCGGAAGTTATTTTGGCATACCCCGTCTTAGATTGCCTAATTTTATGCTTAAATTTAATTTTTTCGGCCATTATAACCTTTTGAATTCGAGGCCTCCTAACGTAACTGAGTAGGTTTAGATTTAAAGACCAGTTTCGCGTTTAGTTAAATTAGTGTTCAACTCTAGTGGGTTGTCAGTTACGTTAGGTAGTAGTTTATAGGAGGCCCCGACTTCAAAAGGTTATTAAAAATTAAGAGATCGTATATAATTAGTTAGGTATTAAAATAATTTATCGTAGGGTAATAAAAATCAGTGTTTAATTTATCAGTGTTTAGTTTAGTTGATTTTTGTATAGGAATTGTAAAATAAATTTGAGTTAAACATTTGGGTAAAAAATCATATGTAAGTATGATCCATTATTTTTTACTTTTCAGTTCCTTTTTGTTTTTTGAAGTCGGTTCTTTTTTTTATTTGAAAATAATTCAGACTTCAATTTCGAAAGACTTTCACCGCAAAGATTCATATCTACAAGTAATAGTTTTTCTAAGACTTGAATTCATAAAAATTACCACAGAAGGCCGCCAGAACCTTTACTCCCCGCAATATCACCAGAGATCATCTGAAACTAAGTCGACTAAAATTTCAAAATTTTCCCGGGGGTGGACCCCCGGACCTCCCTATCAAATTAAAAAATCTTTAATGGTACCCCCATAAAACTATTCTATGGTTGTGCCACTGTCCCCTTCTCTCTAAATTTTCAAAGTTTGTCTCAAATTGCATTTTTAGATCTTAAATTAAAAAATTTTTGAGTATGGGAGGGGGAATTAATTTTAATATGTTTTTTTAAAAGAACCAGTCAGGGCAGTCCCAAAGTCCATCCCTTAGCATAACGTCAATAAATATAAGACCTTTAATCATGTTTTTAAGGTTTCAGTTTCATCTGCTGATCTGCCTCTGGCTTTCTTTCAACAAAAAAAAGTATAAAATTGCATTTTGATGCAACAATTTAAAAAAAAAATTCCGGAGGAGAATCCTTGGACCCCTGCCCCTTCTATCAGATGGAAATTTATTTGCCAATCTGCAGGGATGAAAGTTGTCCTATATTTCCTATAAATCTATATTTTTCAAAAAAGGTCAAAAACCATCCTATATTTCCTATAAATCCTATATTTCCAATAAAAATCCTATTTTTTTTGGTACCCCAGAGGAATTTTACACCTTATGCATAACGAGTTATGTCACTTTTCATTGAAAGTTATGCCCAGCGTCATCAAAAACGAAGCTCTTAAAGGGAAAACTGGTGAAAATTTACTTGAGTTAGATCTAATAAAAGATTTGAAATTTTATGTTGATAAAACGTTGCCCTGATTGCCCCAAATGTACCACGAAAACATTTTTTCAAGTTAAAAAATATTGAAGTGTCCTGCACCAAAGTCGCCCATATGGGGGGGGGGGGGCAAGAGGGGTCTCAAGCCTCCCCGCCTTTGAAATTAGAACTTCCTTGCTTTTAGTACTTTTTTCTTTGCAAAAATGTAAAAACATTTCTTCTCCAGCAATTAATGAATAATTTATTAAAAATGTCAAACTTTAAATAACTCTAAATCTGTACTGAAATCGATTTCTATGGGGAAAATATCCTGCTAAACTATGGAGAAAATATCCGAGCCCCCCCCCCCTTAAAATTTTGCATATGGGCGCCCTTGTCCTGCACTTAGCCTAAAACTTATAACTTTCTTCAAGAAACTTTTTTTTCTATATATTTTTTAAAAAACATAAAGTAAGATTTTAGAAATTGTAAAGCTGAAAAATATAAATAATAAAGTAGGTAATTAGCATTATAAGTAGGAGATTTTGCTCTCATGCAATATTTAATTCTCTCACATAGTACACTAAAATGTTTTTTTTTTTTTTTTTCCATGTTTCAGTTAAATTTTTCATTTTAAATACATTATTCTTTTTATTATTCATTTGCAAATGTTGATTTAAACAAGTGTTCGCTAATAATTTTTGTAATTGATTTTTTATATAAATTTATGTATATATTTTTTAAAAAGATGGAAAAATTGAATTTTTTGAATAAAAGGGCTTTTGCTGTATACCTTAATATTTTTAAATTTGGATAAATGTTTTTGTTACACATAGGGCTGTAGGGGCAACATTTTACCAGCATAAAATTTCGAATTTCCAAAAAAAAAAAAAAAAATTTCTGGATTCAGCTTAGTACATAAGTGCTGGTTCACAATTTCAGACGCAAGTCGGCACCATTGGCGTTGTTGATGTTACGTGATTTTTTTTAGTTTTGACATAAAAGGAAAAATATGAGGATGTGCCACTTAACAAAACAATTTTCCTTTTTTTTTTGATACACCCTAATGTACATCAATGACGAAGGTATTCCTAAGAATATAGCAGATAACCCCGTCAATAAGTATTGGAATGACATCTTTAACCTGAAGGATGAAAATCTGCACTACCCTTATTTGACCAAATTTGTTAAGGCTGTCCTGACTTTCTCTTATGGCCAAACTTCCAAGGAGAGAGGCTTAAACAAAGAATTTTGACTAGTCACTAGTAGTGACAAACCAAACATGAATTTAGATGCAATTATTGCTCTCAGAGTGATAAGACGTAAAACTCCCTGTGGAAAATATTAATGTGAATTTAAAAAATGATCCAGCTGTGCAAAGCAGCACACTTGAAATATATGGAACAGAAAGAAAAAAAACTGAAAGAAATAAGAAGGAAAATTATAAAACTAAATTGAGTGATGTAACAAAAAAAATCTTCTTGAGATAAACTGAGAGGTTGTAACGAAAGCATTAATTCAGCTCAGGCAATGATAGATGAGGGGAATTAGAAATTAAAAATTAAGACTTGACATTGAGGCGGGGCAAGCTATAACATACACTGGTAATAAAAAATTTAAAAAGCTTCTCAGAGTCAGCAGTTCTATGTAATTTGTTGCTAAACTATTTTGATTTTTAATTGAAATAAATTGTTATTTCCCATAATATTATCATCGTTTTTACTTATTTATTTTTTGCGTATGCAAAATTTAAATTTTTATAGTACAGTAAAGAATCAATAAGGTATGTCTAACAATTTTTGTAAAATGTAAAAAAAATGTCCTATATGTTATCAGTTGGTCACTTTGATCCCTGAATGTGCCCCCCCCCCCCCTCCCGCCCAAAATAAAAAACGATTTTCTAGAAGCGCCGCTGCTGCCCCCTTCCCCCTAAATTAGAATCCTGGCTACGCCACTGCCGCCACCAAACCTCGTCTCCCCTAACATTATCAAAGATCTCCTAAAATGAGTTTTTAAGACTACAAATTCGAAAAGTTTCTGGGGGAGCCTTTAACTTCGGATGTAATATTATACTTATGATTAGGTTCATATCAGCTTCCTTTTAAACCATCAGTTCGATACAATTGCCTGAGAACAAACAGTACTTATTACAGTATATACCAATTAGAGGCGACGATAATATGCATACTTTTGTTAAGAAAAGATCGAAATTATTGGGAAGGTTACAGTCTTTATGTTAATTTGTGTCTCCTAGTGAAAATTCCTTAAAAAATGCTCTGCTTCAAAGCATTACTGAATATAGTCATAGGATATATATACTGTTATTCCGGGGTTTAAATGTCTTACTATCGTAACAATAAAAACTTTGAAACATTCATGAATTACTACCTAGGATAATTCAATAGTTTATAATCATTTTTAAAAAAGATAACTAATTCTTTCAGCTGTTACTAGCTGTAACTTAAAAAACTGTAAAATCCAAAAGTAATAATTGTTCTTCGACTAACCACCGCTATAAGGAAAAAAAACCAACAAACAGTTCCAGTTAGGAAGCACTTGGTATGTATTTTCAATAGTTAAGTCATTTGTTTTTAATTGAAGTGTCCAAAATCATTCTTATTTGGTGTTTATATGCTGAATTCTTTGTATTTTTGTCATATTTTTGCGTTTCTTTGATGCCACGTGTCACGCGAAATATTAGCTTTTTTCTATAAATTTGCAGCAATCTTTTAGCATCTGCTTTCGGTTTTCGATATTTCTTATTATTTTTTCAGTAGCACACAATGTGAAGTATACTGACCAGGAAACATCACGATCAAGGAAATTCAAAAAAATTCCAAATTGGTGGCATTCGAAAGAGCATTGGAAAACATGTTTATGGCACTGAAACTGCGTGCCCTCGTGACCACGTTATCGAAATATGATGTCTTAAAAAATGCCGAAATTTTTAGTAAAGTCGCCAAATTTAGCGAGTTTTGTTCAGAAATGGAAGGTACGGCGCGAATTCAACATCTGCATCTGACAAGACATTTCACTTCCATATTTGGTCACCACCAAAGCGTGTGAGAAATATCGCATTAATTCTTTACTCGGGGTGACTAGAGTTCCTATAGGGACTCTAGGGGTGACTACCATGGCGCGGGGTGTCGTGGCACAGACTGCAGCATTGAAATTTTTAGGGGCTTGTGTTCCGGGATATTAACGTGCAACTGTATAAGGGAAAACGCCACAGCCCGAAATATTTGTTTTATTTTATTGTAAAAACAATGGAATTTTTTGTTATTCTTAAGACTGTTAAAAAACTGATGTTTAAAACTTTTATGCTTCTGCGGGTGAAATATTTCCACTGAAAGAGTTTTTTCGATGATGAAACTGTTTTGAAAAAAATATGATAACGGTAGAGAAACGGTAAACACACTTTAAAGTCTTTTTTTTTTTTTTTGAAAAGTCGTAAATCTGAAGTCAGTATCTAAATACGAAGAAAACGACATTTTTAAAGATTTCAAACCATGTTCTCAAATTAAAAAAAAAAACGATTTCTGTCAGTTATTTCCAGTGTGTTTTTCGTTATGTGTATCGTTTTCAAGTTATGTGTAAACCCTCTAACAAGTCAAATAAAAAAAAAAACTGTATTAATTTTTATTTTGCTCATATTTGAATTCCCTTTTAACGTGAAACATGATTGGTAAAAGTGACTTCAGTATTTTTAAAAATGACTAAATAACATGCAATATGATGTGCATTTACGTTATAGCGACTTTCAGTTGCAGTGACAGACTTTTTCGAACTGCAGGGGTTGTTGTAATGAACGTGGACTATAAAATTCTTGATAAGAATCTGTTATGAAGTAATTTCCGACATCGATAGTTTTGCTGTGCAAATTTTTGACATTTACTATCGGTTATTTTCTTTTTTTTAATTATTATTTTTTTCGATTTTAAATTAAACATTTTCGCTAGCAGTGGTCAGACAATAAAACTCCATGAATGATAATAACTTTTGAAAAAATAAATAAGAGCTGGGATACTACAATCCATGATCATATTCTTTCAACATCAAAAACTATCCATTTTATTTTCAATATATAAGCTTTAATAAGCATGTTTTTTTTTACTTAGTCATATTAATTCTCGTACATAATTATTAATTACTTACAACACATTTCATTACAAGAGTACAAACTTAAATTAGTTAAGTAAAACACACTTGAAATGCACTTAAATTCTGAAATGCATTATTATCACGATTACAAAGTTAAATCCTGCGTTCAATTTCGTTATAAAGTTGTAGCTCCTCTGGATAAAGCTCTCTAGTTTCCATTTCACAGGCTTCATAGTTACTTTTTAATTTTACCCACACAAGTAAAGGGTTAATTCGAAACATCGTTTACGCGCTTTGCAGATGACCAGAAATGGAAATGAGAGTCTTGCTAGACGCAGGCGATGAAATCACGTGGTATTTTCCATTTCTTGCCAAGTCTTTAAATTTGGCGAATTTTCGTAAGATTTCGACAGACTTTGACCCCCCATATCTCAAAAACAAAAGGACGAGGGCACACAATATTTGGGTCAAATTTTTTTCTAAAGATACTCTTTCGAATGCGACCATTTTTAACTTTTTTCATGATTACTGAACTCGTGATGTTTCCTGGTGAGCAAAAATACAAACGTATTTTTCCGACCAAAAAATGCTCATTGTGCGTATAATGCATAATAATAAAACAGATCTTATTATCTACGAATTATGCGCAAAAACAACTGTTTCATCAAATAGTCACGATTTAGATTATTATAGATTGAAATAAAAATAAAATATAAATAAAGAATTATGCAGATTTCAGATGTTGATGGCTTTTGAGTCTGTGGATTTGTGGGGCTCCAATGCACCTGCTTAATTCTAATTCAAAATGTAAAATCACCATTAAAAACTTGAATTTGGATAAAAGATTATAAAATGCAGGGCTAACCTAACGTTTATCTAGCTGTAAGAGAAGAGTTAGAATTATCTTAAAACACATGTCAATTGGACAAAGAAATACTTCCCTTGTCATGAAGCAATAAAGAGGAATTATTACAACCAGTATTCTCTTCATGGGAAACTAGTGTAAACAGCCCCCCATCATTGAATAATAAAGAGGTGATGAAACCCCTGAGGCAAGGAGTAAAGTGATTCTGGGAATTCAGCAGTGTCTTATCAGTAGTGTTCCCAAGGTGAAAGGTCCTTGGAAGAACATTGTTTAGTCTCTACAATGCCCAGGTCACTTTTTCGTTTGTGGTAATTAATAATGAAAAGCATGCTTTTCTCAAAATCAGGTCAATGGCAATCCAGTTGGGAGGAGAGGGGAGGGGCGGATATTCCCTATTATCACTTAGAAGAAAGAAATTGTAGGAAAACTAGGGGAGAGGACACTGGCTCCCTTCCTTTTCCTAGTAAGAATCTTAAACCAAAAGGGTACAAGTTCATGAACAAAAAGAATCAGGGTGCCTTTTTACCAATAAAATGGGAAGTTGGTCGTGTTCTAAGAATCAAAGGGCAAGTTGCGCGTGGCACCTTCCTGCCCAGCCTGGGGGAGGGTATGTATATGGATACTATAGCTCTACAGTAACTTTTCTTAGCAATGGGGAAATCAGCCAAGACCAAGCACAAGAAGTGGTCCTTAGCACGATGTCCAAATTTTGGGTGAAATTCTTCACTTTGCTTTAGAAATCAGATTAGTTTGTTAAATCCATGCATATGTAACCTTTTGTCATAATTTCTATAAATTATTAAATATTTTCATTTTTTCAAGTGGTGCAGCATGGACTATTACATCCATTTGAATCGAACGCGCCAGCCAATAACAGCTCACAGTCTGTTGATGATCATCTCTAATTCGCCAAGTAGGTAGCTAGAAAATGTGACGTTTTATCTGTCAACTGTTTTTTTTTTCTCCGCGTGTCAGGTAGAAGCAATTTTGAGTTCTTGGCAACTGACTCCTTGTCGTCAGTGACTGAAGAATATGATTTAGAAATTTAGACACCAGGTCATTTCCTAATTGGGCGACCAGTTAATTATATTATTGAGCCTCAGCTGTTAGATTAAATGTAAATAGATTAGGGAAGTGGCAAAGAAACACTAAATTTGTTTAATATATATGGAAGCGATAGAAGTGTGATTGTCTAAACAATCCGCAACAAATATCTAAGTAGCAGTCAGAAACAAATAATGTTACAGTTGGTTCAATGGATTTAATTAAAGAAAATAATCTCCCGGTAAATAAATTGTTGTAGGGGCAGAACCGTTGAAGTCCTTCCCAAGCCTGACGAAAAGGTAAGCGTTTTCTCTATACGAACAAAAACTGGGGTAACAAAAAAGAGATCAATCTCTAAAACTTGTGTGCTGCTGATAGAACAATAGAAATGTTTAGTGTCGAGTAGAATGGAGTTGTTTTATTCAGTCAAAAGTTCTACTTTTAGTGACTGAAATTGATAGAATGAGCAAAAGAATAAATAACATGGAGCAAGAAAAAACTTTTAATTTTCCCAATACTTGATTTTTAATTAATTTTTTGAAATGTCCGATTTTGAAAATAAGGCGTAGTCTTTATAACATCACAAATGATGTCCTTGGGGCATTTGTCTACCGCGTTTCCACATTATGATTACAAGGGAAGGAGTTGTCTTAAAACTCTTAAAATTTCGAGTTTTATCCTAAAATTTCTTAAACTTTTATATCTTATTCCCTACTTGCGCAGAAAAGGGAAATTCAACATAAAAATGAAACTTTTCATGTTGATATATCTGTATTTTAAGATTTTAAGACAAAATAAACTTCGTTGACCGAAAGAATTTTTTTCTAAAAGATAAAAAGAAAAGTATATGCTGCTGCTGCTTTATTTCTGGGGAAAAGGGGGGGGGGGTGATGCAGTTAACCAAAACAGATGCTCAATATAAAGCTGTTTGTTTTATCTATTCTTTGTAACTCTTGCAGTCATTTCTCTTCTGAAAAAAAAGATAGAAAATAAGAACCCAAATATATAGAGAGCAAAATTTAAATGGATTGTCCCCAGGTAGGAAGTAATAATATTTATTTTTATAGTGCTTATTTTGTGTTTAGGGTTCCCAAATGGTCCGCTTTTCCTGCCAAAGTTCGTTTTTTACGGTAAAGTCCGTTTTAGACCGCTTTTAATCATTTTAGTCCGATTAGCCCGTTTTTAGTATTTTCCTGTATATAATCTGTGGATTATCTGTTAAAAAAGTGGAAAATAAATGAGATGCAGGTTATCTGTGCATTTTTTTTCTTCTCAACACCAATGCATTGAAAAATATTTTCAGCAGGATTCACCATTAGAGATCCTAACCCCTGCCTGTATGTTGGTTATTTTTCATAGCTTGAATGTTCTTACGCGATTCAGGATATGTAAAATAAACAACATAGAGTAAAGAACGAAACCTTCATGAGCACAAGATTAAACCATTTGCTCCTTTCTTGACGTTTTGTCTTCAAGTAATTAGCTTACTATAATGACTATTTCGAGCGAAAATCTTTATTTTTTAGATTATTTTGTTTTTTAATATTGAATATACCTCAAAAGTTACACAGGGTTCGTACGCTCCTTCAAAACTCCTCCAATACTCCTTCATTTAGGAAACTTTTTTAAAGGGCCCTTCAAATTCCTTCATTTTGGTTTTAACTCCTTCAAAACTCTTTCTTTTTTAGTTCAAAGCTGCATAATCTTCCTTTATGACAATAACTTAAAATACTTTGCTTGATAACTTAACTTCGCCACAAGGGCAAAGGCATAAAGGCAATTTCAATGCAGTAATTTCGTATATTTATTTTTTGCATAAAGATGTGATTTACAAATTGATCATAGAAGTCATAAAAGTTGAAGGTGAAACATTATTAGATGACTAAGACATTTCATAGGTGAAGTAAAACATGCTTAAATGGTGCTTGGCTATTTTTTCAAGTTTTATGATAATTGTTTTTTTCTCCACCACACTCTCAGCAGCAAAAGTCAGTTTGTCTAATTATTTTTTAATTATTTAAAAATACTTAAGTAGGTGTATTTTGTTAACTGATTGTGTTAAAAAAATAATTGTTTAGTAAATCGTAGTTATGATATTGTAAAAAGGGTCATCCACAAGTGATGTCATGCCTTGAGGGGAGGACAGGTTCATGAAATTGTGACAATGGGAAGAGAGAGGCTGGCAAAGAGTGACATCACACAGTTATAACAATACAGGGATGAGATTTTTCCAGCTTTTTCTGTTAGTTTTTAAAACCTTTCCTCCTTTCCCTCCTTTTTTTGCCTCTTTTCGTCCTTATTTTTCTCAAAAATCGGAAAAAAATACGATTTTTTGAAATTTTTGGTCCCCGATTTCTTACTTGTTCTATTTTTTCCCCTTGAATCTTAATGCTCCTCGGTATCCGCCAAAAACGTACGTTTTGGAATCAAGCCAACGACGTAAAACACGTGCTGCACCGAAAGTTGCATGCCTCGTTTGAGATTTCAATCTTTTTGCATCCTGAAAGTATTTCAATTATTTTTGTTGTTGGGTGGGTTTTTACTATGTACTACCTTATATCTGCTTATTTTATTCATCATTTCAGTAATATTTTTATTTCTTTAATTTATTTTAGAAAAAAAATGCATAACTCAATCAAAAAATGTGGCTTAGCACCCACAGTCTCGAATTTTTTTGTAACTTGGCATGGTTACTTTTTTTGTGTATTTAAGAAAGGGTAAAAAATATTTATGGTGAATCTCAAATGGTTTAGGCTTTACAACCTGTTAAAAGTTTTGAAATTTCATGATTAAATGAGGCTGTTGCAAGTTGCTCTTATTATTCCAAAATATTATTAGAAAGTTCTGAAAAACAAATTTTGGGTTCCAATGCAAGGAAAAGATAACCAATCGTTTATATACATATATATTTATTTATTTTCAATTCTTACTATGAAAAGTAATGTACAAAGTAATGTAATGTACAAAAGTATGTCACAAAGAAATTTTAGATTTTTCTCTGTTGTAAATTTTTACTTTACAAACAGATCTAATTTTAAAATTTATGTTCTCACTCGTTTAACACTATAAACTCAAATGTTTTTAATGAAAAAATGTATTTTTCTCTAAAAAATATGATAAGTTGACACTATTGTGTGATGCAGCCAAGATTGACATCCAGCTCCCCCAACCCTTTATTGAAGGACTCAGGGGTTAGAAATTGTTGCCTCTTTTTCAAAATTTAGATTTATTTAGGAATAAACACCCTTGCAAAGAAATGGTACAATGCAGAAATTATACAAAATTATTACTCATACCTAATTAAATACGTATTACCTTTAAAACTGGTAAATTATACATTTTTTGTTGATTTTTTTGAATATCATGGCTTTCAGGTTCTATTTTAATGCGGTTTTGGATATCATCCCTTTCACAATTTTTTTTTTATATCATCCGTTTTACAATTTTGGGGGGGGGGGGATTTCCTCCTTTTTGCTCTCTGACCACTCTCATCCCTGACAATATCTTTATGAAAAAAAATGACATGTGACACTTTGTGAAAAAGGGTGAAGGGGTCAAATATGTTTCAAAAAAAAGTGTGACATCATTTAAGGACAACCCGTTGGTACTCCTTCAAAATCTCATTTTACTCCTTCAAAACTCCTCCAAAACTCCTTCATTTTATTTCTGAAATTGAGTATGAGCCCTGGTTACATCAAAACTTCATTTTTTTTGCATTGTATTATCCGCGAATTATACGCCGCCGCGGATTATATACAGGAAAATTATTTGTGCTTAAAAATCAGATTTTACAAGTTTTCATTATGTTAAAAGATACTGCAGAGGTGATTGTGTTCCGGTATTTTACCGGATTTCTGGTATTTTCATCTTGAATTCCGGTATCTTCATCTTCGAAAATACCGGAACTTCTATATTTTCAGAAAAACTCACTTTTGTAAAATTTAGGGCGATGTTTAATGAAACGTCTAAAGTCTAAATTGAAGACGTTTTGTTTGGTATAAAGCGGAAGCTACGGTCATGTTTTGTAAACTCGATGGTAATTATGGAAGAACAGCTGGGGTGGAGGATGGAATAAAGGCTAGATAGGAACATTTTTCCTTCTTTTGCTTTTTTTTCTGAAAATGGTATTTTTCACACGTGCTTCAAGGTCAAACTGGGAAGGGGTGAAATCGGTGGCTAGTTTTATTTTCTTTTGGGGAAGGTAGGAAGAGAAAAGTGGGACTCCTGTCTTTGTTCTTTATTGCAGTTGGAGGAATTTATCGTATGCAAATGTTTCCTTGATTTTATATTCTGGTTTATGATCTTTATCTGCGTGCGTTCTGTTGTTATTGAACTAATTCTAATTATACTTTATTGTTATTAATATGTAGTTAACTCTTACTTTTTATTTTGCTACTGTTTTTGTTTGATAAATTTATTTATTTGAACTTTGCATGTTCTCATTTAAAAAATGAGGTATCTGTATAGATCTGAAGATATCGGCTCCATCGATGCAGGAAAGAAGAACAAGTTTAATTGGGAATGGTTAAACAGAGGGGATTCCTACAATGAAAAGATGGAAATATAGCGTAAAAAATTGTTAGGGCTGGATTTTGTTTTTATGTTTCTTGCAACAAGACCTTTACATATGCTAATGATGGTGTGAAGGCATTATTGCAACATTCTTCTACAAATACTCATAAAAGAAACCGGGAATCATTAAAAAATGCTGGTGTATTAGGCTTTAATGTATTAGTAAATGAATGTAATTAAGGATTCAGATACAAAGGAGAAAATAAAACATTCTTTGAAAAATTTTAAGAAATGAGAAAAATTTAAAGAATTTAATTCCCACCATGCACATGGACGTATTAAGTCCAATTAAAAATTCGAGTTTTAGTCCCAACAAATAATTATGTATATAAATTATTTATATACATAATATAATGTATACATACACGTAATGTGTATATATATATATGCCCATCAAAACACTTTTTCTTCTTGGAAAAAAAAGTTCAGGTATTTTTTTATGGAGTCACAATCACCCCTGGATACTGTGTGCTGATGTTTGTTACGCCTAAACACGCGGCATTGGCACCTTTTTCTATTAAACCTAACTTTCCTGTATTATTTCGCTTCAGGATAACGTCATTACTCCCCCTTCAACCGCTACTGCATGCAAATCTAGCAAATGGAGAAATTTGGAGGAGGATTTATGATGTCAAATCGCGCATGCGCTTGCAGCAGGGCTTGAAATAAAAATTTCATTTTCAAGTGCTTGGATAAAGTTTTAAAACCTTGAAAAAAAAATGTGAAAGTTTTTTTTTTAGTGCTTGGAATCAGTAGGAAATCATTGAATTGTGCTTAAATATTTTTCAAGAATACTTCATCAGAGCAATTTTCTGAACTTGTGCTCGATATGCAGCATCGCGTGCTTACTAGTTCAATCTTTTTGCATCTTGTTAACATTTTGTCATTTTTACAATCAGAAGTTATTTGGACATACATTGCCTTAGATTAGCTTATTTTATGTTTCATTTTAACAGATAATATACTTTTTTTTGGAACCATGGCAACTGCAAACTTACTCGGACTTCGCCGAAAATTGCTTGTTGTGTTTGAGATTTCAATCTCTTTGCATCTTGTATATATTTTGATATTTTTGGCAATCGGAAATTATTTTGACATATAGCACCTTAGGTTAACTTATCTTATGTTTGATTTCAATAAATAACAAACTTCTTTTTTTTCACGAAACCATAGCAACATCAAACTTACTCGGACTTCGCCGAAAGTTGCTTTTCGTGTTTGCATCTTGTAAATTTTTTCATATATTTGGCAATATGAAGTTATTTTGATGTACATCAGCTTAGGTTAACTTATTTTATGTTTAATTTTAATAGATAGCAAACTACTTTTCTTTTCGGAATCATGGCAACATCATACTTACTTGGACTTCGCCAAAATTTTCTTGTCGTGTTTGAGATTTCAATCTCTTTGCGTCTTGTAAATATTTTGATATTTTTGGCATTCAGAAGTTATTTTGACATACGCCACCATAGATTAGCTTATTTTTTGATGAATTTTAATTGCTAATAAACTTCCTTATTTTTATAACCATGGCAACATTGCTTTAGTGCAATGTGTTCGGCAAAAGCAATTTTCTCCGAAGTCCCAGTAAGTACTTATTCGGATTTCGCGGAAAATTGCTTGTGTTTGAGATTTTTAATATTTTTGCATCTTGTAAATATTTTAATATTTGGGGCAATCGTATGGTCTTTTTACATATGTTATCTTAGACTAGCATATTTTATGTTTAATTTTAGTAAATTATAAAAAAGATATTTTTGGAAAATATGCCAACACTGAACGTACTTCGTGATAATTTGATTCTCGTGTTTGAGATTTCAATCATTTTGCATCTTGTAATTATTTTAATATTTTTGGAAACTGGAAGCTATTTTGACATGTGCTACCTCAGATTATAGTATTTATTTTTAAATAACTAAAAATTGAATTACTATTGTATTCCTTTATATCCTTATTAATTATTGAAAATACTCATAATGAGTATTTTCAATTTAAAAATATTGCTCTATGAATCTGAACCAGTGCATTTATTGATTACATTAAGTTATTCAGTAAAACAAGGGTCAAATTTACATTCAGTGTATTTACCACTTAAATAGCATTTGCATATTTTTTGTGTGACGACTTCAATAAAATATTTTCTTTTTTAAAAATTTTTAGATACACTTTAAGAGAGTTACAATATCTTGGTGGCAGAACAACTAATACATATGAAGGAATTATTGGAATACTTAGCATACCAATAAATGATTTGCAAACCTCTATTTTTTTTTTTAAACTTAGGCAGTAGCATTGCCAGAAATTACCTCCTGGGTTGGATGTTTAGTCATAAACTCTCGCATGTAAATAAACTACTAAAAGCGGATTATTTAAAATCAGCCAGTTTTCACCTGTTAATTAGTAGAAAATTTATTTTTCAATTAAAATGTTTCGGTAACATCGTTCATGCTTGCTTGTCGCCCCCTCCCCCTCATACAAATGTTTGCGTAAATAATATAATTCAATCATTAAAAAGCTTGTGCTTTTTACAGAAGGAGATAAAGAAATTGTATGATTAAAAATCATTATTATGATTAATTAATGAATTATCTTCACGGATTTAGCAGCAGGCAGCTAATTTGTATGTTGGTGCTTCCCTGGGTTTAACTGTGAATGGTCCTCCCAAAGTCCTCTTTTTAATCCTAACTTGTCCTCTTTAGTCCTCTTTTTGATTAAAATTGGTCCTCTTTTATCCTTTTCTATGACTAAAATGTGTTGGGAGCCCTGTTTGTTGTAGTCTGAACATTAGCTTGTTCTTCCAGTACACTAAAAAAAATCCGGAAACGTTTAAGAGTATATTGTGCAGCTGGTGGTTCATGAAAGTTTCAAAAACGTTTCTGAATATTTCGGAATCCTCTTTCTGTAATGTCCAGAAACGTGCCTGAGTATTTCGGAATCCTCTTTCTAATTTTCAGAAACGTTTCCGAGTATTTCGGAATCCTCTTTGTGTAATGTCCAGAAACGTGTCTGAGTATTTCGGAATCCTCTTTCTGTGATTTTCAGAAACGTTTCTGAGTATTTCAGAATCTTCTTTCCGTAATTTCCAGAAATGTTTCTGAGTATTCTGTGCAGCTGTGGTTCATGAAAGTTTCGAAAACGTTTCCGAGTATTTTGGAATTCTCCAAACAATTTTCAAAAACGTTTCCGAGAATTTCGGAATCCTTTTTCCGTGATTTTTTCTAAAATATAATTCTTTATTATAGTATTGCATACCATATCAGTTTCAATTCTTTCATATCTAAGAGCAATAATACAAGCAATTTTAGAATCATTCTTGGATTTTTTTTTTGAATTTCTAATGACAAATAGCATGGTTAACAGCATAACATATGCACAGTTATAAATTTTTGAAAAATTATGAAATAATCTAGTAGTTTCATTCCTAATCACAAAATCGTCGGGGAATTGGAGGGGGGGTACCTTCTGAAAAGTGGGGATTGTTTGTTAAACAATCTTAAACTTCAGTTTTTCTCTCAATATTTTCAAGACAAAACTATCAACATATTGTATTTTTAATGCAGAACTTAAAAACATATCTTGTATCAAACTTGATAGCTTTTCTCTTCGGATAAAACTTGACAGGACTTACCTACCCTTCTCGTTCCGGAATTCGTTCACCTCAAGTCAATTTCTCTGACGAACAAAGTGTACCGAAAAGTACCAACAGAGAAATTGATGAATTTAAATATGACACCAAGTCCCCCTGCTGGATCCATTCGGGTTGATTCTTCTGGTCTTGCCCTTTTCCAGCTCATCACAAATATAAATACTTATTCAAATAGGTTACTGATTTTATTTTTACAGTGTGCACAAAATGCAATATATATTTTATTTATTAAAACATTGAACTCTATTACATGATTATTCCATTTCATATATACGAGAATCCCCCCCCCCACCATAAGAGTGATGGTGCACCCATAAAATGCTATGAATAGCCCACCCCCCCTTGAAAAAGCAATCCCCTGAAAATGTCAACGGCACAGTCTGCGTGGTGAACGCCCCTCGTCTTCTCCCCATATTGTATATTAATAACATAGTTTTTTAAAAATGATCACTTTTAAAACAATGACATGAAATAATATTACTTTTTATTTTGGCATGTAAATGCAGCTGTTCCATTTTTACCACTGACTCATTCCTCCTGACTGTCCTACATTAAACTAATATGCATGCAGTAGGTACTGTGCTGAGGAAGACAAATTATAGGGACTTAAGATAAATAAGTACCTTTGTGCTGAACAGTAAAGTAAGACAAAACAACGTAAGTAGAAGCACAAATTTGTAAATTACAACAGACACGTGTTTCGGCGTTACAGGGAACGCCTTTTTCAGTGCAAAAAAATAATGAGCTTATGGATGAAAAGACATCCGACAAAAGCCAAGAGCAGATAAGCATGCAGCTTAAAAGATAAAAACTGCGGATTAGCCAAACACCAATGACAATGTTATAAACCGATCAGGAACCAATAGGAATGCAAGCAAAGGCCAAGAGCTTTCTCTTAGGTACGAACCCAGAAAGAAAGAATTCAATTGGACAAAGATTAAGCCGAAGCTTAAACAAAAAGAAAAGAAATTGTCAGTAACCGTGAAGCGCAAGAAAGGAAAAGCTGAATGGAAAACCATGAAATAAAATAAACAGAAACAATATTCGGAAAAAGGAAAAATAAAGATAAATAGAAGAAAATTGGGGGGGGGGGGTTGTCAATCAAGACAAAAAGGTAAAAATAAACAAAGGAAAATAGGTGAAAATGAATGAAAAAAAGGGGGGGGGGGAATGGGGAAAGGACAGTATTAAAGGTATGGGAGCCAAATGTTAGAAAAATATGGAACTGTACTAAGATCGTTAGCTAAGTTAGAACTGTTCCTCAAAATATGAAAGGATTCCCAAAAGTCAAGATCTGATGAATTGGGGCATTTTTGGATAATCTGATAAGAGTTGAAATCAAAAGAGTGATTCGAATCCCAATAGTGTTGAGCAATACTAGACTTATTGAATTGTTGTTTTTTCACATAATTTTGATGCTCTTTCAAGCGAATTTTTAAAGCACGCCGAGTCTGTCCAATATAGGTAAGTTTACAACTACAATTAATTCTATAAATTCCACAACAATTAAGAGGGTGAATAGGATCTTTAACCCTTCAAGCGGCCGTGACGTAAAATTCCTTCACCCAGCAATGTATTGAAGAGCGGCCGTGTCAAAAAATTTGGCCTTGAATATTCCGCTTCGAGAATGGCTGCGGCGTAAAATTCTATGGAAGAATATTCATGGCGAAATTTTTCGACACGGCCGCTCTTCGATACATCGCTGGGTGAAGGAATTTTACGTCACAGCCGCTTGAAGGGTTAAGAGAAGAGAATGAAAGTTTATTAATAGGAGAGAACACCACCTGGAATTGGAAACGTTTTAGAATCTTAGCAACCTGATAGCTTACAGATGGAAAGAATGCCAAAACAACCAAATTCTTTCTGATGAAGGTTCGGTTAAGAACATTAGTTTGGGATTTATTTGAAAGTTTTTTATAAATGGAATCAATCAAAGTTGGCGGATAGTCTCTATCAATTGCCACAGCTTTAAAATAATTAAGTTCCACTTTAAGAAGTTCCGACAAAGAACAAATATTAATTGCGCGATAAACAAAAGAATTGAAAGCAGAATATTTTTGATTTGGAGGATGAGACGATAGTCTATGAGGAGGTAAAGAAACAGCAAAAGGTTTGCGGTAAACAGTAGTTTCAAAACCAATTTCAGTACGAGAAACAAGTACATCAAGAAATGAAATGCGATTATTCCGTTCTTTCTCACAAGAAAACTGAATATGAGGATCAATGGAGTTTAAAATAGATAAAACCTCATCACTCTCAAACTGATTCTGGTTTATTAGAACAAAACAATCATCAACATACCGAACATAAAATTGAAACTGCAGTTTTTGGAACAGCTTAACCTCAAAATAATGCATGTAAATATCACTAAGAATGGGGCTAAGTGGGTTTCCCATAGCCAGACCATCTAACATAATATAAAATTTCCCATTAAAAACAAAAGAACATTGCTTAAGACAAGTACGGGTAAGGAAAATTAAATCCTCAATTTCTGTACTGGTGAAATGAAATTCAGAAAGTCTTCTACGAAGGCATAACAATGAACCATCGACGGGAACGTTCGTAAATAAAGAGTTAACATCAAAAGAAGCCATAAAAGAATTATTTGGAACGAAACTATGAATTCTTTTAACAAACTCAACAGAAATTTTAATAGTAAATAAATTGTGACTCCTAAGGGGAGAAAACACAGAGACTAAATATTTTGCAAGTTTGTACGAAGCCGTACCAATAGTGGAAACAATCGGCCTGAAAGGAATACCAGCTTTATGCACCTTAGGTAAAGCATAAAATCTAGCACAATTATCAATAGATGGAACAACAGAGCGTTTAACATTTGAAGGAATAGACATAACAGACTTGACAGCAGATGAAATAGTTTTTAACTCTTTATCACTAGGATCTTTAAAAATTTCAGCATATGGCCCAGAAGAAATCAAATCATTAGTTTTATCAACATAAGATGATTTGTCAAGAACAACAATTTGGCTACCCTTGTCAGCTTTGGTAACAACCAGATCAGAATTCGAAACTAAGTCTTTAACAGAACGGCTAACAGTATTAGCAAATACAGGTTTAGAAATTTTCGAGTTAAAGTCAATATTAGAAGCTATAAGATGCCGAATCGAATCAATTTGAGAGGAAGTTAAGGCACTAAATTTAAAAGCTTTCTCAACAGGAGCAATAAACTTTGAAAAAGAAGGATTAACACTCAAAGAAAAATTATCATTACATTTTAGAGCCTCAATTTGAGAATTACTTAATGGAACGCTAGAAAGATTAACAACAACATTCTTATTAACAACAGGTAAATTATCAAGAGGAACGACATGAGAAGATTTACAAAGCATAGCTAATTTCTTTTTCAAAACAATTTGATGTTTATCAGAGGAACGAAGGGTTCTAGACCAAGAATTTCTGTCAATAATGTTAAAGTTGGGAATGGAATTGGAAACCGAAAGATGTAAATCATAAAGTTCACGTTCAATAAACGATAAATGTTTCCTAGTTTCCTGGATCGAAGCTCTGAGTAAAGCCAATTTCGACCGAAAGATTACTTTGTCAATTTTGACAGAACGTGGTAAATTACATTTCAAAGAAATAAACTTCAGAATAATTTTCTTGTGCCTACACTCTTGAAGAAATTTTAAATGGTTCAAAAAACGAAATTTCTTAATCCGAAGATTGGCAAACCTATTGATTTGAGACATACAGTCGAACCTCGTTAAACCGCCCCCCGAAAAACCGCCACCCTCTTAGTTCGCCAAGAAAGACTGAAAAAAAACCCATTCCGTATTGGAATGTAGTACAAATTCCCTCATTAAACCGCCACCTCACTGTCCGCCAACCGCCATTGTTTTTCCATGGAAACTATATACTCAGCATGTTAAAATAACTGTTTAAACCGCCATATTGAAAGCAGGACTAGAGAAGATAGACTATACAATGGATACTTTTCAATGCCCTCTATTCAAAGAATGTCAGACAGTTCAAAGTAGGAGATAAACCATTTACTAGAGCGTGACTACGTACACAGAAATCATGCATGTGCCATCACTTGCACCTGCCTCTTCTTGTTGCCCACAATGTGTTGCCCTTTACAAATTTCCCTAGATTAGTCACCAGGTAATTGTCCAGCTTTCTTTCGCTCTCTGTCAACATTCTTCTCCACCTTTACTTTCTGGCCATTTAACCATTAATCCGTCCCCTGCGAAGCTCAGTTCCCCAAGGAGCATTGTTTTCAACGTCTCCAAGAATTCTTAACCTGAGCTTATCAGCTCTTCCACGTTTCTACTCTTCATTTTAACATTTTGCCTTTACTCAGCTGTTCTCCACCCCTTCTTGGATCTGGTTTGGGGCTTGGGGGAGGGAGGGGGTGAGGCTAAACCTTTGACATCTTATGCAGGTTTTGCAAACGACTGTTGTTTCTTGTTTAGTTATCAGCGTTCTATAACGTCCTGCTCTCTCATTTCGCAGTGTAAAAATGTCGAAAACTATCTTAAGCATGCACGAAAAAATTCTAATTTGTGAGTTTAAGGAAAAAAATCAAGCTGCAAGCCAGCAATCTATTGCCAATCATTTCTCCGATATTCTGGAAAAAAAAGTTAGTCGAAGAACCGTTGGAGATATTCTGCAGGAGAAACAAAAGTGGTTAGGATTAGAGAAATCATTACATACAGTCAAGAAGATAAAAACTGGGAAGCACGAAAATTTGGAAAATGCTCTACTCATGTGGATAACCCAAGTGAACGAAAATCACGGTGCTGTGACTGATGAAGTTATAAAGGAACAAGCAAAAATTTTTGGCAAAGAACTGAACGTTGAAAACTTTACGTACAGTAACGGTTGGCTCGACCGATTTAAAAAAAGGAATGGCCTGTGTTTGCACACTCGTCACGGTGAGACTGCTACAGTTGATGTCGCAAAACTTAATGCTGGGAAAACAAAGCTAGCTGAAATTATTGCAGAGTACAACTTGAAAGATGTTTACAATATGGACGAATCTGGATTGTTCTTTGCGATGATGCCCTCCAAAACGATTTCAAATAAAGCCGAAAAAGGTGTGAAGAAGAAGAAAACCAGGATAACAACTGTGCACTGCACAAATGCTGATGGTAGTGACAAACGACTTTTAGAAGTCATCGGTAAAGCGAAAAAGCCTCACTGCTTTAAAAATTTTCGTCCGGAACTCTATGTGAAGTATCGTTTCAATAAAAAGGCGTGGATGAATGAAGTTGAATTTACTGACTGGGTGAATGTGTTTAACAACGCGATGAAAATGCAAAAAAAAAACGTGCTGTTAATTCTCGACACTGCACCATGCCACAAATTAAAAAAACTGTCTAATGTGAGAATAGAATTTTTGCTACCGAACACCACAGGAATTCTGCAACCAATGGATGCAGGAATTATCAAATCGTTTAAGGCCCATTACAGACGGTTTTTGGTAAAGAAAACCGTGGAGGATATAAATGAAAATCGTAAATGTGATGTTACGTTGAAAGATGCAATTTACTTTGCAAAAAAAGCCTAGGACTGTGTAAGTGAGGACACAATCAAAAACTGTTGGAAACATACCGGATTGATAAGAGCCGATGCAAATGTTGACCAACAGATTTTTCAAGACCCTGCAATTACAGCTTTTAATGAAACATTTCAAGAAGCGAATGAGGTGCTTAGCCTTGAAATGAATGCGGATGAATTTTTAAACATTGACCATGAGAAGCCAATATTTGAAGTGTTGACAGATGAAGAAACAGTTAATTTTTTTAAAGCTCCCGAAGTATCAGATCACAGCGAATTGGATTGTGACGAAGAGGAATCAGAACCAAAAATCACCGGGAAAGAAGCACAGGATTACGTCAAAAAACTTAGACTCTACTTCGAACAAAATGAAAAAACTGACAGAGAAATGATTAACAATGTACTCCGTCTTGAAAAAAATGTGGATGAGCTATGTACCCAACAAAAAAAAAAAAAAACAAAGCACTTTAGATAGTTATTTTTTTAAACATTAAACTGATTCATGCTGGTAAGTTTATCTTTTAAATATTTGTGTTTGGTTTATTTATTTTCTTAGTATCCATTTTCTGTTATGATTCAAAGATCAGTTGGGAAGGAAAATACATATTTTTAACTATATTTTCTTAATACCATGCATTTATGAAGAATAGGGGGAAACCTCGTTAAACCGCCACCCTCGAGTTTCGCCAACTTTTGGCCCGTCACTAAGGTTGGCGGTTTAACGAGGTTCGACTGTAATCAAAAGCAGAACCAAAACCAAATGAGAATAAACAAAATCAGACACGGATGTCTTTTCATCCATAAGCTCATTATTTTTTGCATTGAAAAAGGCATTCCCTGTAACGTCGAAACACGTGTCTGCTGTAATTTACAAATTTGTGCTTCTACTTGCGTTGTTTTGTCTTACTTTATAGGGACTTATTTCTTAATTTAGCCGAGGTAAAAAACCCCTACTTTTAATTTTAGGTTTAAGCTCTTGTTTATTGCATATAGTTTAGCATATGGTGCGTTTGGCCCAATGTAATGCATATATTAGAGCTTAAACACTCTATTTAGTAAATAGTTTAATATCTTTTGGTCTTTTGACCATATTTATCGAATCTTCCACGGGTGATGACCTCCAAATTCAACCTTTCAACTTTATTCTAATAATTGCTACTTTTAATGTTCTTTTTCTCATTGCTATTCATTGCTTGTGTATTTCATAAATATACAAAAATATATTATTGAGAAATAATTCTTGTTTGTTATATTTGCAGCTTCTCTCCCTTAAGGGAGGTACATTGCAACTAAAATAAATTGTACTAATGAAGCTCTGCTACAAGAGATAGTTTTTTTTTTACTTCATACAATCTAGCTACACTGTTTACAAGAGAATGAAAACATGCAACCTTAAAGGCGAACTATCAAACCTGACAATTTGCATATTATAACATTTAATTCATAATGCTTGATACATAAATGTTCAGCAAAATATTAACTGAGATTGACACATAAAAACAAAGTACACAATAACACTTATTTAAAGTTTTTTATAATCTTCAATTCATAAATTTTACAGAATAAAACTAGACACACTTGCACTTTAAATATGTGTTCTATGTAATGTAAAATATTTTCAAATTGCAACAGCTCACAACGAAAAAATGATACTGAGGAAAATAGTTTTTTTAACGAGATTTATATGAACTAAATCTCTTTAAAGTAAAAGAGTTGCAAAGCGACTTACCTTAATTTCAGTTAATTTTTATTTCAGTTTTAATTTCAGTTTGTATTCCTTCCGCGAGCATGCGTCGAGAAGTTGGACTTCGTACTTAAAAATAAGTGACATAGCTTCAAATTCAATCTCATGACGATACATAAGCAAGAAAATGTAAGACTTTAAAATTATCTTCAGTGAATTTATGCGAGGAACAAAACTAATCCCCTTGATGAGTGTTACTTCGCATACATGAGTCAGCACTTGTTTTCATTGCGTGCTTTCGAAAGTTTCAGTTTGGATTTGGTGCTGGACTATAAAATTGCCGTGTGAGCTGCGCATGCGTGGACTCTTACTTTCTTGCTAAACGGGAAAGGTTTTTGATAAGAGCAGAAAACTGCTGAGGGCATACGAATCTGTGTATTACGGAAAGCTTTTTTTATATTCAGAGAGTTTTCCGAGATTTTGTACAGTGTACTAAGAGTCTGCTTGCTGTGTGTTTCTGTTCAATGAAGTTGGATCTTCTTGCACATATAATTTTTAAATTTAGTCACTAACTTTTTGCTTTAAAAATATAAATAGTAATTTTTTTTCATTAAAATGCCACGGGAAACGAAATTATCTTCCTTGTGGTTGGAAAAAGCACACAGAAATACATGCAAAATCAGCACATAGTACCATGTGGAAAGGGATGAATTTAAAGTATTTTGTTCTGTTTTTACATTATCTTTCCAAACTTGATAATCAAGGACTTTCATAGGTATTGTCTCATACTGATGCTGTGTGACATAATAGGTTGACAAGTAGCTTGAAACATCAAGCTGTATTTTAAATTCCATTTTCTACTGAAAACAAATTGGTTAAAGCTTTTGTTCCAAATTCACTTCAGTGTAGAATTTCGTTAGTGAAGGTTTTCGTAGTTTTAGTTGCCGTAAGAAACAATTATTCCTTTGCATCTTTAAATGATTTAATTTTAATTTACAGGGATATTTTTGATCATTCTGAGATATCAAAAAGTATCAAATTATCTAATAAAAGTTGAGTACGTAGTAAATTTTTGACTTGTACCCTACTTTTAATCCCTCCTTATTAAGAATACTTTTTCAACAAGTCAAGTAAAGAAGCAATTGGATACACATTTATCCTACTGGTAGTAGTATATATTTTTACTTCATAATGGTCTCTGTGTTGAAGAATAAAAGATTGAATGCTTTCTGTCGTAATTTTCAAGATTGAATTTGAAACGTTTTATCATCCCTTAAGAAAATCAAGCTTATAAATTGCATTTTAGTTAAAAAAAAAAAACTTGATATTTGTTGTCTTAAAAATGTTCTAAAATTTTATCAAAATTGTATCCTAAAATTTTTGAAATCACCACTCTGACCCCAGTGATTATCAAGAAGCGAATTAAATATTGCACTCCATGCTCTCTTGCTATCTACCATATTGTTGCATGAGATTGAAGATGCAAATCAAATATTGCGCTCTGCGACTGGCAACAGTGAATGGCATTTTGTCATTTGTGATCTCATCGGCAGAAGTGTAAACAATTAAAGCACATTGATTAAAATAATTTTTAAGATATTAAACTCAGTTAAATAATTAAAAATTAGTCATATCCTATGTTTTTAAGCATGCTCTTTTAGAAAATAATACTTTAAAATTTTGGAAATGACCCCATTATTATTAATACTTGAATGAAATATTTGTGATTGTAGTTATTTTATTTCAATGCATTCCTCAATATGTATACCATACAGTGTGTCATATTTAGTATGTGTTTTTATTTTGGTAATTATTCATTTTTGGTAATTTTTAAGTATTTATGTTCAGTCTACTTAAAGTGTTCTTAAATTTGCTGAATGTTAAACATTGCAATGCCGGGCGGCATGTTAACGCCTCTGCGTGCGTTCCAGAGCATTGTTGAGCAATGCTTGGGGTCTTGGCTCTTGACTTCGCCAAACACCCCTAAAGCCCCCTTTTCGGAGTGGTGAGTGAAAACACATCTCCTTCAGATATGCTCAGGAAACATCAACGGACGCAGTCATATGGCTCTCGTTCCCAATCTTAACTGGCAAGCACACAAGCAAATCCTAATCTTGTTTTATCATCTAATGCCTTCCCTGTAAATAAATTGTTTTGTTTTTTCACTAACAACTCATCAACACAGTCTAAAAATTGCATATACAGTCCACTGACAGAAAGTTAGTTTCCCCCTGAGCTAGGCGCCAATACCGTATATACTCGCATATTAGTCAATCTCGCGTGCAAGTCGAACTCTCCCACTCCTTTTAGGTGAAAAATCGGGAATAAATTGAAAACTCGCGTATAAGTTGAGCCCCTACTTTGGAAAAATCAGGAACGTTTTACCGCTATTTTTGAATATAAGTGTTATAAAAAGATGGAAAATGAAATGTAATGAACGTTCTTATGATAAAAAACGTCCGAATATTATTCTTTTGCACAAAAAGGGTTCACTTCTGCGATTTTGATTTTTGTAAAGGGTTCGATTTTGCTGTTGCGATATTTGTTATTTGTTTCTTTTATTTTGAATTATTATCAATAAAATTCTGCACTGTAGCTATATTACATTATTGTTTAAAAAAATGAGCATTAAATCTTGACTCGGGGGTCATTCCATGCGAAATGAGCAAATCAGCTGTGGCTGACATGTCACAGATTTCAATGAAAATTTTTATTTAGGTAAACCATGCATATCTATGAGGGAATGCAAAGTATGGAAGTTTAAAAACTGTTTGTTGCTTTGTTATTGAAATTAGAAGTTGATGCTTACGCTAAGCCTAAATTTTCAGAGTTCATTGCTGCCAGTTTGTGACTCAATAACTTCATAAGTTATAAACGTACACTTAAAAAATAAATATTTCTGCATTCTATGAACAAATCTCTATTGGGAAAGAGCAAAGTAAAATTTATTCGGATCTTTTTTTGAATCTGAGATATTAACAAAGATTGAAATTTTGCCAATTTACTTCAGATTTCAAATCACTCTTCTAGCTCTTTTAATGAAAAAATAACAGTAAAAATGATTCAGATTAAAAAACTATCTATAACTAACTATCTGCTCTAATTCAGTAATTGTTTATGAATTTCTTGATGACGAAATCGTACTTTAAAAAGTAAAAAATTTACGAAAATTTCATTTTTCCCTCTATTTCAGATGTTTTTTTCAAGATGAGGGAATGCTCTAAATTTACTCAATTTTTTTTTACGTAACATATTGAAGTGTCTTTTAAATGCTACTAAATTTTAATGATTGGTATCAGCGTATATTTGTTACTAGAGTAACTTGAACTAAGGAAAAATTTCATTAGTTACTTCTTTTTATTTTGTAAGTTTAGCAAAACTAACCATTTCTTTCGTGTTTCATTTTCTCAAAAGCATGTTTATGAAGTACATGCTGAAATGTACATTTTTACTTCCTTTTATAAAAAAGGAAGTATTGTGTTCGCGAAAAAAATTTTCACCCAAAAATCGGCCTTAATTTCCATTTTGCTCACCCTCAAATGAATGTTGAGTTTTTTTTCAACCCAACCACATGTGGATATGTGCCTAGGAACGTACAGACTCCCGAAATATCCATTTTGATGATCCCCAAGTTAATTACAACTAGTTTTCTCGTGACGTATGTATGTGCATATGTGTGTATGTACGTTGCATAACTAATGAACGGAATGTCCTAGAAAGTTGAAATTTGGTACGTAGACTCCTAGTGGGGTCTAGTTGTGCACCTTCCTTTTTGGTTGCATTCAGGTGCTCCAATAGGGGTCTTTTGCCCCTTTTTGGGGGGAAATCATTGTTAATTTCGATGTAAATTCAAGTGGTGTTATAATTTGACAGACACTTGGTGATATATCGTCAGTCATTTTGGTCGTCAAGTTTTTTCGCCAACTTGGTGACAAATTTGACGATTTTTTTTTTCTTTTGAATCTGGTTTCAATTTGGTCACTGTGGGTGATATTTAGAGAGTAAACTATTGAATCATTTTAAAACTGCCAATAATAAGAAAATTACATTAAATTGGAGTAAAAGGAAGTCATGTGATGCACACATCAACTCGTTTTAATTGAAATAAATGTTAGTTTTATTTGCTTTTGCGTCATTGAGTCGTTTATCTAGTTCATTGAATTCTCGTAATTTCACATAAATGTCAATCCATACAGGTTCCATACAGTATAAACTAGTCATTCATGTTCAAATATTTCTAAGTTATCAAATTAAAATAATTTTTTTGAAAATTACAATATGTTTTTTCAGTATAATTTATTATATAGGGCTCAATATACGTAATTTAAGAAGGTGCCATAAAGTTTTTACTTTTTATTTCTGTTTTAGTGTGTGAATTGACTAGCAAAATTGCTTAATTTCAAAGACCTATATCTTTTAAACATACCAAATACAAAAAACAATATGTATAACATGTATAGTACTTGACTAGAATATTCAATTGGCCAAGAAATTTTATTTTTAATTCCATCCCTTTTTGGTTTATAGGGGTCTAAAAATGTAATTTTTGTCATTTTTCCGATTTTTGAGGGGCTGTAATCTATAAAGGGTACACAGACACACAGCAACAGTTACATATTCTTTTTAGCATGGTTACAGTGATTAGTTTTTGCCGTATTTCATTTTGTGTTTCCGTCCCCTACGTGAGTTATCCCCCTTTGAAATGAGTAAAATTTTTGCATTTGGCTTTTAACCTTTAGCTGTTGTCATTATTTTAATAATTAACTTACAGCTACGTAACTCAGCATGTAAGACTATCAACTTATGCACTTTAACATCAGTGCGTTAAAATAAATGTCATAAATGTAATTCAATTAGATTTTGGCCAAGATGCAAAGGTCTAAAAGTCCCATTTTTGACTTCGAAAATTAGTTTTGATGACCTCTAAAAAATGAAAGGTCCAGTTGAGAGAAAAAATAAAAGTGGTTTCAAACATCTTTCATATGCAGCTTTTAGGAATATGAATTTAAAAAAAAAATTAAAACTGGTCGAGCGCACCCATCCGTCGAACCTGTATGGATTGACCCATAAAACAGAAAGAAAATGCTATTTTTCTGAATTTTATTTTACGTTTGGAAATCAAAAACCAATTTCGAGTTTCTTCAAGCAAATAGTAGAAACACAGCTCTATATTCTTGTAAAATTTTAAAGTTGTCCGAATTTTCCCTCATTTGAATTTTTGTGTGTATGTGAAAGGGAAAATCATCATTTTACAAAATGTCACTAAGTTTAAAACTGATTTTGAAGACAAAGGAGTTAAAATACAACTTCAAAAGTAAGGTATTTCTTTTATGATACTTAGCACATTATTGGGTATTAATTTCATCAAAGCTAATGCATTCCTTAAAGATTGAGATTAAAAAATAAAATGCTTAATTATGAGAAAATTGAAATATTTTCAGTTTTTGAAACTCCGTTAAAAGTTAACTATAATAACTTTGAAAATTTTACTGATAATAACCTTACTCCATAGGTTGCAACAACATATAACTTTTATGTTTTCATAAAATAGTTAATAAGATACAAGCCTTCAAAAGTGCAACATTTAGCATTTATGAGTATGCTTTTCAATTTGACCAGTTTTCAATCGCATGTAACTATTCGAATAAAAAATTTTAAGCAAAAATATTTCAGATATTTTTATATAGGCATAAAAGGAACCTGTATACCAAAGTTCATAAAAATCTGTTACCATGCGGCCACCACTTTTTTGCAAATTTTGCTCATTTCGTATGGAATGACCCTTGGAAGAAATTCGCAAATATGGAATTTCTGCACTTTTCGCATAGTCGGCGGGTTACTGTAATTATTTCGTCCTTCTATCACAGTCAGACCATATAAAACTATCCCAGAATGTGTAATTATTTTCTTCTATAGCATCTGCTTAAAAGGGTTGGTCTAAAATCGGGAAAATGTTCATATTTTCGAGTGGTTTTTTTTCCAAGTTCTGCCCCGCGTATAAGTAAACCTAACTTTTAACCCTAACTTTTAACCTCATTTTTTGTTCTAAATATTTCGACTTATACGTGAGAATATACGGTAGTTATAATAATATTGTTGCTGTTACCTTTATATTTTTACTGTGGTGAGTGAAACAATAGATTGAGCTAGTTTTTAAGTGAAACTGGATTTTGTCCTGATTAAAAGAGAAATTTGTTCCAAACTGATCCAATTTTTTGTTTTTTGCCAATCAATGCCAAACCTAGGCATAACTGCTAATGGACTTCTGTTGGGCAGCAAACTACTTTAGAAAACATTTTCAATAATTGAAATCATGCAGTATTTTTAACTACTACGCTATGAATTTAGGACAAAAGTTGAGCTCTGCAAAAAAAAAAAAAAAAAGTTTGTAGCATGATAGTGACAAAAAAAGATCAAATTATAAAAAAAAAAAAACCTTGAAAAACTTCATAAATTGAGCTTGTTTTGGTACCAAACAGCATAATTGCATCTCGCAAATAAAATACATTTTTAAAGAAAGCCCCAAATTTGATAAATGCTACTGTACTCAGGCTCAAAGTGGCTGATTTTTTAAATGTCAGTTTCAACTATATTTTTATTGTTTTTCATTTAATCTACCACTAATTCATTCCACTTTACAGTAATTTGCTCCTTTTTCTAATACATTCTCTCCCTTTTTTTCTGCAATTGTTTAATAGCTACATCACAATAGAATGGTTTAATTTACTTGTAATATGACATTCCAAAAAGATAATTTCTGCTTTACAGTCATTCAGGGAATTTCGAGCCATTCCACTTTTTTTTTTGCACCATTTCAAAGTTTTTAATACAGTGAAGCACCGTTTATACATTTATCTTTTATATGTTTTTATCAACTATATGTTTTTTAAATTGATCCCAGCAAATACACGTTAATGTATACCTATAATAGTCTATAGAGTCTAATACACATTAATGCATACCTGTTATACATTTTTCAATTTATATTTTTTTTTTAGCCTACTTTCCCAGTAAAAATCAGAGAAAGAAGAAAAAAGCATGAAAGAAGGCTTAATACATCTTAAAAATATCCCAAAAAACAAAAAAAAGTCAAAAATAAATAAAATAGTTAGATAAATATTGAAAAATAAAAAATTGGAAAGTAGGGTATTGAGATGGGGAAAAATGTCTGTCTGTCGGTCTGTCTGTCTGCCCCCCCCCCCCCCTAATAACTTTTGAATGAATAGTCCGATTCGAACAAATTTTTTTTTGTTAGAAAGATCTCCGCGAGGACATCTCATTCCCATAATTCATTTTTTGATTTGAACAATTTTTCGTTCAATTTTGAACTGTTCAATAAAACTTAACATTAGCGCCTACGGGGAAATTCAAATCAATAATAAATCTTGAACTTAGAAGCGAAGTGGCTTCAAACAAACTTTGTAGGGAAAAACTTTTGATAAAAAACATGTATCGAAAATATCTTTTTGATTTGAACAAGTTTTCGTTCAATTTTGAGCAGTTCAAATCTCTTAACATTAGCGCCTAAGGGGAAACTGAAAGTCAATGTAGATTCCGAACTTAAAGGCGGATTTACTTCAAACAAACTTTGTTGGAAATAGCTCTTGACGACCTGCTCCCGTCTCGGACTCCGAGAATTTAGGGGCACCTGACACCGACTCTGACTCCTGTTCCCGACAATTAATCGGACTCCGACTCCCCGACTTCGACTCTGACTTCGTAGCTTTGGCAAACATTTATACACGGAGGACAAATGACTGACTCCGATTCTTGGATATTCGACTCCGACTCTTTTATCCCAAAATGAGATTGACTCCGACTCCGACTCCGCTGCTGTGGTTTTAACTGTGAAATAATTATTGTTGATATGATTTGTTTTTATTTTCACGCTAAAGTTTTAATTTAGGTATTTAGTTTTCGGTGAATAAACTCGAAAAATATGCGCAGACGATTTTTTTTTTGACAATGAAAATTATTTCTTTAAGTTGACATTTTATTGTTTTTTTTTTATTTTGGTAAGTGCATTAATTCGTTAAAAAAATTATTTTTGGCAACAGGGGAAAAAGAAACGATTTTTTTTATATGATGTATTTATTTTAATGAAATTATTATTATTATTTTTTCGTTTTGAAAGCTGTTAAAAAAAATTTTTAATGGAAAGAAGTGTATTAGCTGCTTTGTTTAAAAGGTGCTGCTATTTTATTTGTTCGTTTTTTTCAAGAAAAGTAAGGAATATTTTATTCCTAGAAATCAGCTTAAAATATTTAAAAAAATACGTTTGAAAAAATTTGCGATTTTAGCTATTTTTGAGAATATTGATCAGGTACTAGAAAGTAGTATGAGTATACGGGAAAGTAGGCTCGTCTAGTTCTAGACGGAACTTCTTGTCATACAGTCCTTTCAAAAACGTCTAAATGGTACTTCACTGTGTATCCAAATTCAAAAGAGAATCAGACGGCTCAGTGCTGTATGCATCTGGCATGGCTATGAAATAAGTTTTCTACTCTTTGTTTTGCAAAAAATATGCAGGCAATATTATACTTAAAAACTTAAAGTTATTGTTTGGAACCTTATTTTGAAGTTGTTAATTGTGCTCTTTCTTCATTGTATTATTCTGTGCAATATTTTAAATGATATAAATCTTGTGATGTTGCTAAGTTTAACAAGGCAGTTTTTAAATATTTAGAAATTTCATTTTGCTACATTAACGTTGCACTACTTAACTTGAAATTATTTACTTTGCATCCCAATTTCTTACATTGTACAAAGGTATTCTAAATGGCAGGACAGCTTGCAGCTATAAACTCAGCTAATGTGTCATTTTAAGACAATTTAGCAATTATTTCTTATTTTGGGTAAATGTGCAATGGTTTAGGAATTTCTTCCATTTTGCAATAAAAAATACAGTAAAACTATTAAAATATGAGAGGGTTAGTTTAAAATAAAGAAATTGCATCTCTAAGTTGTCCTGAATGGCTGTAGTTTGTATGATCTTTGTTTGATGCACTGATATGGGTTTAAGTATGTCTTCCACATACATGTTCTTTTTACTATACATAGCTACTTTTGTTTCTTACTTAGTCTATTATGTTGAAATTACTGATTATTTGCATTTATATTTTTTATTTAGATTATCATGAAAATAATCAAAACGATTTTCCTTACAGTTGTTAGGGGAGCTATTATTAGATCGTCACAATTTTACCATTATGACAAGATACATTAGTTCTCCAGACAATTTAAAGCTTATGATGAATATGTTGAAAGAAAGAAGTCGTAACATACAATTCGAAGCATTTCATGTTTTTAAGGTATATTTTTTATATAACTTGTATTATATTTTTTGAAAAGTTTTCAGTTATAAGTTAAACAAATTAGAAATTGGAATGCATAAATAGTGAAATATTTTTGACTAGTATGTAATGGTTTCTAATGCATTTTTCAATTGATATGTGTTATGTCAGGCATGCGCAAGAGACAGCAGACCACAAAGACAAGAAATTGTAGGATTAGGGCCACAGGGGAGGGTCAAATCATTATATGCACACTGAACAGAGTTCGTATGGGTCATGGAAAATCCTGAAAAGGCATGAAAAAAAAATTAAGTTTCAGACCTGGAAAAGTCGTGCAAAATTAATATTTTTATTAAAAGTCATGGATATTTATTTAAAGTCATGGAAAAATGTCTTGGGCAGTAAAAAAAGTATCAATAGCTAAAAGAGGGCTAGAAATATTGAGTGGTTTAGTAATATTGCGTATAACTTGAACAATCTCAAAAACAAATCCGAGTTTTGGAATCCAATTTCATTTTCTTCAGTAATAGTCGCTCGCCTTTTTTTTTAAATGTGATTTTACTACTGGGGCATCACTAATTTTGAATTCATGATTATTTTCAGCCCTTTTTATATTTTATATTCTTTAGTAGCGGGCTTGCACGTTTTTGATGTTTCCACGCCCCCCTCAAACAAAAAAAAAATCAATATCACCCTATTAAGCACTCAAGTTCGTTTCAACTACTTGTAAAGAAAAAATCATTATTAAATTTATTAGAGTTTTTTGTTGAAGGCTTTAGAAAATGATACTCTTATAACAGTGATGCCCAACATACAACGCACAAAACTGATTGTTGTGGCTAAATTTACTGAAAAAATGTGGCTTTACTTTAATGAACGAATATATACTGTCAAGTTACATTGGTGATTGGATGCTCTATTGACACCAAAGGGCAATGATTTTATGAAGTGAATTTATTATTAGAAACTTAGTAATGACTCATTCAATTTTTTATCAATTCATTACTATTCTTCCCTATTTATTAAATATTTATTAGACATTTAAACAACAGTGTTTTGCATTCACTATATTTTTACTTTACTTGAATTAATATGATAAAGACAAATAAGAATAATTTATTAGTTTCTGCAGTGTACACTGATATTTTTTCAATCACTAGTAAGTGCTCAAATGAGGTAGTGGCACTCACATAAAAGTTTTTCTAATGCCCATTTCTGAAAGTTGGCAAGTTTTGCATTAAATAGTACTATTCTCTTTGTATAACAAGATCTTGGAATTTTTTTTATCCAAATTGAGTATTAACCCTGACTGAATTTTGTGATGTATTTGTGATTGCTGTAACTTTACTGAGGGGCGTGCCCAGAAATTTTGGGGCCCGTGACAAATGACTTTTCCAAGCACACCTCCATATTGTTTACTTCTACATGTCAGCCTACTTTTAAAAATATTGGGCCCCCTTCAGGCTCGGGCCTGGGACAGCAGGTGTCCCTTCTCCCCCCCCCCCTCCCTGCACGCCCCTGACTTAACAATATCTTAGCTAACTTCTGTTCTCATGCTGATATAATGTAAGAAAGTATGTCTAAGATTTGGCTCACAAATATGTCTAGTGAGATAGTTTAGATTACATCTTTTGAAACTTATTTTTTCATTTTGGTTTAAACAGTAGTAGCAAGATGCCAAAATGGAACAAAAATTTCCATCCTTTCATTCTAGTTTTAGACTTCAAATTAATGCATAAAATGTTAGTTTGCAAATGCACATAGTGCCAAACACAGTGGCACAATTAACTGTATTTAAAGAGGCTCATTTTTCTGCCAACAAGTATGTCAAAAGGTCTGTCCAGTATTTTTCTTACTGCCTATTTTTGTGAAATTCAATGTCGGCATTTGAAAGTTTTTACTAATATCCTATTTTGTGAAAATAATCAACATTCTAGCATTAGTGACAAAAACAAAAAAGTGAGCCGAATTTTAGTTGGAAAAGCAAATACAGACCTCAAAGAGTTCCTATTTTTCCTACTTTTTAGAGCTCTCTCCTTATTTTCCTATTTTTTCCTTTTTTTTCCTACTTTTTCTTTTTTTAGTATTGCACTTCTAATTGTGCATTGATTCTTATTTTTACCATGCCGCATCGATAATTTTCTACATGTTTCGATTTTGAAAAGTATCAGAAGCAAGCAGATCCCGAGCTTTTCATTGACTGACTACATTAATTTCTGGAAGAAACGCCACAGCGGTGGTGTTTGCATGTTTAAAAGTTAAATTTTCGTAAGTTACTTTTTGCCGTTGCGGCGTTTATGATCGACTTTTCTTTTTATCGCCCCGACTTCAGTCCTACTGTATTAATGACACTAAAAAAAAAGATACTGGCACATTCTGATGCAATCATATATTATTTACCCGTCAATTAGAAGCTTTAATTAAAGTAAACGGCCGACTGTTCAAAAAATGCGGGAAAAACCGAATTTCTTATTCGCCAATTTTTTGTATGATTACAAGTGAAATGGAGCTCTATTTAAACAGAAAGGCAATGTAAAACCTTAAAAGGAACATAAGGAAGCAAAAAATGAAAAACTTGTTCACTGTACATATTTTATTGATGTTAGTACAACCAGGGGCGGATCTAGAGAGGGACCATGGGGGCCATGACCCCTCCCAAAGCCTTGTGATTGTGGGATTTTTTTTAAGAAAAAAAAAGAAAAAAAATATTATGAGAAGATAACAAAATTTAACACATGTGTTATACTGAAAAAGAAGCATAGGCCTTCATTGGGAGATAAATTATGTCCCTACCCTCAAAACAAAACTTTTATTTCCAAAATTTTTCTCCATCTTTTACATCATTTCTGCAGGGTTCGTACGCCCTTGAAAAACCTTGAAAAGTGCTTGAAAAAAAAAAGTTCATTTTCAAGTGCTTGAAAACCTTGAAAAAGTTTTAAAACCTTGAAAAAGTTTCTTAGTGCTTAAATTCTCGCAAAAATCAACGAATTGTGCTTAGAAGTTTTAAAAAAGTATTTCACCAATGCAATTTTCTGAACATGTGTTCAGTATGCAACATCGCGAAAAATTGCTTCCGTGTTTGGGATTTCAATCCTTTTGCATCTTGTAAATATTTTGATGTTTTTTTACAACCGAAAGATATTTTGGCATATGGTACCTTAGATTAGTTTATTTTTGTTTGATTTCATTAATTAACAAAGAAATTAATTTGGAAACCATGACAACATTGAACGTACTCGGGTTTCGTGGAAAATTGCTTTTGTGTTTGAAATTTCAATCTTTTTGCATCCTGCAAATATTTAAATATTTTGGCTAATCAAATGTTAGTTTCGCATATGCTACCTTAGATTAGTATATTTTTTTGTTTCATTTTAATAAAAAACAAATAAATTTATTTCATGGGAAACATGCCACGTCGAACGAACTCAAACTTTGCGAAAAATTGCTTCTCGTGTTTGAAATTTCAATCTTTTTGCATCTTGCATATATATTCACTAGTGGGATGTTATTTTCATATTTGCTACCGTAGATTAGCATATTTTATGTTTAATTTCGGTAAAATATAAGTTTATTTTATGGGAAACATGACAACATTAAACTTAATTCGCGAAAATTTGCTTCCCTTGTTTGAGATTTCAATCCTTTTGCATTTTGTAAATATTTTTATATTTTTGGCAATTAGTTGTTATTTTGACACTGCTACATCAGATTAGCTTATTTTATTTTTTATTTTAATAACTAAAGAGTTAAAGAATTTATTACCTTGGTCTTGTTTAATTATTTGCTTATTTATTTTTGCAATTTTGAATGATTATCTTTACCTAATTTTTGTTCATAACAGATTTTTTTTTAAAAAATTTAAATTTCAGCAGTTGAGCACCTAACAAATTAACTTAAAGTTTGTATTTTAAATATAACGTTGATTTATATAATTTTATTTATAGGTACATCATTTTTTTATGTCTACTAAAATAAATAAGGTGTATAACAGGGGTGGTTGTGTTATGATTATTCACTTGAAATCCAGTAGTGTTCGTTTTTATGCTTTTACCTCCCTATATCTCCAATTTTCCCCTTTTCCTCAAATGTTCAAAATTACTACTTTATTGAGGTTGTGGGTACTTGGAGCTTACTGAAAGAGGCTTTAATCAGCAAAGGGGTAGATAGCTTAAGGAGGGTCATTCATCTTCATTTGGATCTAATAAATTGACCTGTACCAGCCTAGCTAGGCCCAGTGCCTGTTGCTGGTTATCAACAGGCACTGGGCATGGTATTTCTATGCAGAATATTTTGACTTAATAAACTATTTTATGAATTGTATGCATAGCAAAAGTTATTGTTGTACATATGTATATTCAAGTAATAGGGGTCTTAGTTTTAAAAATTATTCCCCCCCCCCCTCGCCCCATTTTGCTCTTTGAAACTTTCAGGTAATTTTTTATGAACTCACAAATCACAATTACACCTGAATATTATTGCCTTTCTAAATTTAAATTCTAATTTCAATAATTACCCATTTTTTCCCAAAATAAAACTATTTTTGTCATAATATATGTCAACTTCTTGTGAATCTTTTCAATTTCGAAATATGGCTCTATAAATGTGAACTTGCACATTTATTCTCTATTGCAAGTTAATCAATGAAAGCTGAATAGGCTCAAGTTTGCATTCAGAGTATTTATCACTGCTTAAGCTGCTTTTGTATATTTTGAGGTGTAGCGACTGGACTGTGGACTTCATAAACTTTTCTTACTTCCTAATTTTTAAATTTACTCGAGGACAGTTGAAATGCCTTATTGGCTGAACAGCTAATAAATACATACGAATAATTGATTTGCAAACCTAATATTTTTAGAACTTAATAGTGCAAACTGAAGTAACTTTCTGGGTAGTGTTTTTGTCCTAAACGCCCTTATGTTGTAATAAACCACTGTATAGATATTGGAAATAAATGTTGAAACCGGGGGGGGGGGGGGGGGAGTGACTTAAAAAACTCCTCTCTGGCAATGCCATTGAACTTGGGTATTTTAGTTTCTTCCCATAAAAGCTAAAAGCAGTTATGAAAGGTTTTTTTAATTTGCTGATTCTAGAAAATATACAAAACCTCTTACATAAAAAACCCTTAACATAAAAAACCTCTGACTGCTGCAAGCTTTGAAAAACCTCAAAATTAAACCTCTTGGTATCTGCTTCTCTTTATGACCAAACTTTTCAAACATTCTCAGAAAAACTTTCAACGCAGTAGATCTTTCATCAAAGCGTCTCTCGTTGTAGAAAAAGCAATTTTGTTTTCCTATACTTTTTTGTATTATTGCCTTATTTCCATGTGTTTGTAGTAAATGAAACCTGCATACAATATTTTTAGTACAAATTTATGATATTGCCTTGAAAACAAAATTTTTTACCTTGAAAAGTACTTGAAAAGTGCTTGAATTTTTTTCTGCCTAAAGGGTATGAACCCTGTTTCTTGATTCCAACTACAGACATTTGGACAATCTCTAAATACTGCTGTTCTCAGAGTATACCTATTGTTCACAAGACCAAAGAGAGCCTGAATTTTCGTTTTTATGGCTTGAATTTCGAAACTAGGGGGAGAACCCCCTTTTCCCATGCCCTTTCGCAAATGCCTTGATATGTAGCAAAAAATTGCATTTTAAGTCATTTATTTGGCAAAAATATCAACGGAAACTAGCTTATCCGGCCCTTATCAGTTAACTTGCTTAAAAGCAACTTACATGAAATTTTTTGGGACTTCAATTACAAATTATCCTTGATAGGACCCCCTTCCTCCCTAGTTTATATCGTGATGATAGCTTTAAAAGGAGGTTTTTGGAGGAGCTCACAAATTTTCCATCCCTTTCTAAAATATGTATAAAAATAGTTAAAAAGCGAATTTTTAGAGCCTTAAATGCAAAATGTTTCCAGGAAGGAAGGATTCTAAGCAATTTTACTCTTCCTTAAATGTAAGCAAACATTACCTAAAAGTGCATTTTTAGGATGGACAGCTGAAGAGCTAGAAGAACCTCTCTCCTCTTCTAACTTCTCAATGTATAATGACAGAATATTTTGGCTTTTAAGCTTTTATTTTCAAAAAGTATTTTGGGGCCAGCACCTGAAACCTGACCTTTCTCGGTACATCATCAAAAATAGACAAAATGCGTTTTTAATTTCCTAATTTTCAAAAATTACTCGGCAATTTAAATTTTGAAACATTCTCGAGGGAGATTCCTAAATCCACCCCCTCACCTAATGTCCCGATACCCCGAAAATTGAGTTTTTAAAACTTCATTTTAATAAAATTTCTGGGGAGTTCGGAGTTTGTTCAAAAATTTCGGATGGCCCGTCCCAAAACAATCGGCTGGATCCTCCACTGAGTACAACATAAAAGTGACAGATAACAGAAATTCGCAAAAACGAACCACTTCAAAAATAATCGCGGAAACTAACTTTTTTCGTACATAAATATGATTATTGTTCATTCTAAATTGTAAACTGATTATAAAATTTATAAAATTTCATTTTCTTTCCTTGCAAAGAGTATTTGCAAAAAAAAAAAAAAAAAAAGGCGGCAAAACCTGGATGGGTAAAACGTTCTCGATTTTTGGAGAAATATCGGAAATCAACTTAAATGCGATATTTTGTTTTTATTTAATTCACATTTTTAAAAGTTGGGGGATAGAGCCACAAACTAATATGTATTTTTTTCTTTTTAATGGGTATTTTCTACTCTGATATATCATCAATACCGAGGAGTTGCTCATCATTTTTATATGCTGTGTTTATGGCAATGTGACATTTCTGAGCATTTAACTTTTTTTTGACAGTCTCTTACTCTTTTTGGGGTGCGGCAATAATACCGATGCAGCGTATCTACTGTAAGTTATTGTACTTAGTGCGCCTGATCAAAGGGAGTGGGGGAGAAAGAGATATATGCAGGCATTTGATGCCAGGTGCTCCCCCCTCACTTTCAATTTTGTGAACAATTTCCGAATGATTATTTTTGTTGTATGGTGAGGATTGAGATAAACTACATGCCTTCCCTTTTATGCACAGAGAAACATTAGTAACTGATCTTTGTCTTTGATAAAATGTTATGTTTACCATGCATGGATGTTTCCCTTTTTTTTTCGTGACAAAAAATTTGGAACAAGAAGGAAGTAAAAATCATCAAACCATTAAAACAATATTCATTTTTATAGCTTGATTAAAATTAGAACTGTCCCGTCACTTTGATTCCCCCCTCCCCCCAGGGCCGGATTAAGCCAGCTCGGGACCCGTAGCAAATAATTCCAAGGGGCCCTCGTTTTCGAATGATATAGTAAACAATATAGCACTTCTTCATGGAGACGGGAGGTGTACTTATAACATGCATGAATACAGAAATGTAGATATAGTTTAAGAGCTTTACGAAGGTTATGATCCCCTTCTATTGCCCCTCGTTTTCCCGTTACTACACGTTTTTAACTTTTAATTCCAAAAACGCTTGCCTCCGGAAAAATTTCGATATTTCAATTCTAAAAACTCAATTCTAACGATTCCTAATCATACTAGGAAAAGAAGACTTTCGGAGGCCATTATTTGGAGAAACTGAAGTCAAAGAACGCGATTGCATCCTATCTTAGGTAAGATCAAAGGAAAAAAATTTGGGTTCACAGCGACTCTCCAGGCAGTTTTTTAAAATTGAAGTCTTAAATAGAACTGTAGATTACCCTCAATGATGTTGTAGAGAGAGGAAAGAGTGGTGTTCAAGGAGGTCCCATTGGAAAATTTTTGAATTTATTATCTGTTATTAATCCAAAAACACAATTTTAAGCAAAAATTCTTGAAATTATATACTCTGAAATGACATTTTTTTTTTAACGCTCTTTGGTGATTTTGGGGTGGAGTTCGCGAAAGCCATCCCCTGGAAATTTCTCGAAAGTAAAGTTGTAAAAACGTGTTAGACAGTAGGCCATCGTGGGTTACATTTCGATATGGGATGGGGTTCAGACACTCTTCGAGGCAACACGGAAAATTTTCGAAGTTTAAGTCTTAAAAGTACATGTTAGACCATTGTTAACAATGTTGGAGGGGGAGAGGTACACTCCCATTGAAATTTTTCGAAATTATAGTCCAAAATACGCATCTTTAGGCCACCTTATTCAACGACATTATAGGACGGGATCGGGCTCGGGATTACACCCATAGAAATTTTTCGAAACTGAAATTCCAGAAAGCAGTTTTAGCGGGTTTTCAATTATATTAAACAATTTTCTTCCTGAATTTTTCTGAATTTCAAGTTCGAATAAAAATGTTTTTGGCTGCAAAGAAAGGGGCTAGGTTCGGGGCATGGGTGGCAGCTTTTTAGTTCCCTCCCACTCAGAGGAAAAAATTAAAAACGATATTTATAAAGTCTTTCTTCTATACATAATTATTTTAGTTCGTCAAAAGATAATATTCTCTTAACAATTCATTTATTTCGCTCAGCATAAGTGTGACGTCTCAAAATCTTTTTCTTTCCTTCTATCATGATCTCTTAATTTTGCTCATTGTTGTTTACAGTGCCGGATCTACGGGCTCTTGTAACGGACGGCAAATTTTGAGGGTGATAAACTGACATGAAGTTAAGTAACCAAAAAAAAGTTTAGGATGACTAACAATTACCTTCTCAGGACTCCAATTTCGAAAGTTTTAAGATTAAAGCCACTTTTAAACAATTTCTGGGTGGTAACCTTTACCCCTCTCTTGTCTAACATCACCAAAGAGAGCCTTAAAATGTGGTTTTAGGATTTGTGCTTTAAGAATTTGCAACAAAAATTGCTTAAATTTGAGTTTTTAGAGCCTAAATTCCGAAAAATTCCGGAGAAAGCCCTTAAACCATCTCGATTTCAAAATTTTAAAAAATTTCCAAAGAAGAATACCCACCTACTTACTTAGCTTCTCAACATTTGGAGGAAAAGGCTCCAAAGTATCACTCTTTACCTAAATTTAGAACTAAAGATAGCCTGCGTCTTGAAGATTTCTGTTTCAAACATTTTGCGAAGCAAACTCGTATCTCCCCCCCCCCCCCCCCGATGTCTCCAGTGATAATCTAAAACCACGATTTGAAACTTGAAGTCAGAATTGTTTCTGGGGGAGTTCAGACCCTCATCCCTTTCTCTAATCTTCCCACATAGCTTGAAATTTTGTTTTCAGCTATACCATGAGTCAATCCCTTAAACCCTTTCCTCCCAAAGATAGCCTGAAATTAACTTCAGTTTTGAGCACAATTTCAGGAAAGAACCCCTTCTCCTCTCCTCAATTGTTATGAAACCACCAAAACTTTCTTTTTTTTAGGCTTGAATAGCTGAAAGTTTTAGGACCCTGACTCCCTTAAATTTCCTAAGATACCTTAAAATTGACTTCATTTTGGAAAAATAAAAGAAAATCCAGAGAAAACCCAATTCTCCGATCTCCAAGCTTTGCCTAAAATTGTAATTTTTAGGTCAGTTTTGAAACTTTTCTGACTCAACGGAGTTTTTTCTCCTTCCACTAAGAAAGATCAACTAAAATTCCGTTTTTAAAGACTTCAATTGGGAGAAATTTCTGGAAAGCAATCTATCAATAAAATAAGATTTTTAATTTACCTGAGCATTTAGAAAAGCTAAATCTAAATAAAAAGAGAAAGATAGAGAAATTTAAACGGGTTAAAGTACGGAAAGTATTTTTTTTTTCTGGAATTTTTTCTCATGGCGCGGGGCCCGTAGCATTTGCTCCTTCTGCTCTATGGCTAATCCGGTCCTGCCTCCCCCGGAGGTAACTAGTGAAGGATGTATACTGAATGCAAATTTTATCTGAAAACAACAAAAAGTGCACAAACTTGTATAGCTAAGCATTAATTTTCCAAAGCCAGGGAGGGGAGAAATTGACTCTCATAAATGACGTGCCTGAAACAAAAATGTATGTTGAATGCTAAAAATACATAACATAGTACAAACCTTTTAGTTGACTTATTTCGTTATTTCTTTAGTTTATTATTTTATTATAAATTTTATGTCCCACATTTAAAAACACATTTATTTTAGTTCTGCATTTTCAGTCGTTTTCCTTTTTTTTTTTTTTTTTAAATTCAAACATCTCTATTTATGCAAGAATGCATGATTATTTTTAACTAAAACTGATTCAATATTTGCTTTGCTTTTTGTATCATAGTTTATGATAACAAAAGCTGAAAGTGTTAGTATTTTTAAATCATAAATGGATGCTCTCGAAGAAATGTTTTCGTTTTTGACAAAGCAAATCTTTAACAAAAATGGTTTTATTGCACCAAAATAAGAGTTTTATTATTATTATTGTTTTTTTGCGATCGCTATATTGCATTTTATTCTTTTACACTTAAAAATTTTATTACTGTATTGGTGAAAGGTGTTTCTTTGTTTAGATTTTATTTTCAAATTTTTGCAATTAATATCTTTGTTTTCACCAGTTTATTTTTTATACTAATGATTGTCAGTAGTCTTGACGTGTGTGTAGTCCTATCTATCTCTTCCTATTTTTTCCTACTTTTTTAAGTGATTTTTTTCCTATTTTTCCTACTTTTTTAATTTTTGATTCTTTATTTCCTACTTTTCCCCCTCAAAAAACCACTTCGGGATCTGCAAATATCTTAAGTATGTTCTTAGTTACATTGATAAGTTAAAAGAAAAAAAAAAAACTTATAAATGGAAAGGAAAAAAAGAAAACCTCAGCAAAGGAACAAAGAAATATTCTCTAGCAGAAAATTTCACTGGCAAATTTCAAACACAGCAATAGGTCTCAATTTCAAACTTGAATTTAAAAAAATCCCCTTGAAGAACTTGTCAGGAGCCATTTCAAGTGGCTTATGGCCACTAGACTAGAAAAACTTGGTGGCTACCAGTTTTACCGAGTTTAAAAAACAACGCTCTAGTACGAGAAGGGGGGATTTAAATTTGTATATTTTATTTAAAATTCTGGATGGGAACTAACAAATATTATGGAAGTGATGCTAAGGGAATGCTAACAAGAAATATAAATTATATTAATCATGGAAATATACGAGGCGTTGGGTGCCCAGAACTTCCAAGGCAATAAGAGCTCTGAAGCAACACCAACTATAGCTGCCTCTAGAAATCAGTTAACATTTACACATCTCAATACTTCAAAAAAATAAAATGTTTGTAATATTAAATACTAGCTGCGTTGCCTGGCTTTGCCCAGACTACTTTGAAAATAAAAATTGTCAAGTGACGTATATTCAACAATCAGGCTTAAATAAATAAATAAAAAAAAAAAACATCATGCAAAATTTTCCTTCCAAACAATGATGACAGATACAGTAGACCCTTGTTTTATGTGAGGCTTACGTTCCACGGAAGTGCTGCGTAAATCGAAACCGCAGGAATTGAGACCTAACAGTAGTGTTAAAATAGGGGTTAGGTTCTGTAGATAAAAAAATAATTCATTCTAGTGATGACTAATTGTACCATCAGTTTAATGTGTATTTATATTGATTTTTATGCACAACATGCATGAAGAAAATATAAATTTTTTTTTTGTTCTGTTTATAAAGAAGAGCTGTCTGTGATAATCTTTTGGCAGTCATTAATAATTTTTCTCTGTAATTCCTTGCATAGTATTAACACATCCATGATCACTTGCATCATTTCCATGATAGAATCTTCCTTCACTAACAAATCAGAAAGATCATTTATATTATCTAGGAATGGCTCAAAAGTTTCAATGAATGTTTTTGGTTGTGTGTCACCAATGTTGGTATCCTCAAAGGTTTTGTCCTTCTTTGTCACTCCTAAAAGCTCTTCTTCCAGCGAGTTCTAAACTGTGTGAGTTTAATAACTTTACTTCTGGAAAGAGCTTTAGAACCAGTGGCATAAAATGTCTCCAATGGCCCAAGCCCGGTTATTAGCATGCCAAAATGCAGTTTATTAGATGTAATCTGCAATATTTAGGAGTTTGGATTTTGAAAGAGCAGAAAATATCTGTTTGCATTGCCGCATCCATGTAAAACCAAGACTCATCAGCGTAAAATAAAATATAGGTGTCAAATTGTAAACCGCATAAAATAAATCTGCGTAAAACGAGGGTCTACTGTATTAAAATACTTTTAAGAAATTAAATCGAAAAATGGATCTAAAAAGGGTAAGCATGGAAAAACAAAATAAATTTAAGGAATCAAAATGTGAAAAAAAATGGTTAACAATTTAAATGGACATGAAATTTTTTGAACTTGATTAGGATTGTAACTTTTTTTCCTTTCGAGATAAAAGCTCAGTTTTTCGACCATAAGTCGAGATAGATCTGGAGTAAAAAAAGTCGCTTTTTCCAATGATGTCAAAAAGAAATCTGTGGGACAATTCCTTCACTTTTTATTAATACAGTAAAACCCTTCCTAACGGGCACCCCTCACAGGTGGACACCACTCTTAGATGGACAATTTTTAATTACCTAGTTCCAATCCAAATAACATTATTAAACCCCTGTCTTGCGGACACCTCTCTATTGTGGACAAAAAAATTTGTCCCTTTAGTGTCCGCATTTGAGGGATTTCTCTGAATATTTATTGATGAAAGTAATGCCTAAATTTCAGCTAAGCCTAAAAAAATTCCAGCTAAAAACGCAAATAACTCCCGCCGTAATTAAGTTTGAGCATTGAAACAAATTGGGTAGAACGCAGAAAATTCTACCTTTTTCAACAATATGTAATGTTAATTTGTGCAAGTAATTTTTCACCCCCTTATTTGGGAATTTATTTGGAAATTGGGCCTAATTTGGAATTAAAAAAAACACTAGTTGATTTTTTTTTCGATCTCGAGAAAAATCTAATCTCTAATCGATCTTGAGTATTAGCTTCCACATCACAGCAGAAATATAGGATATTGTTTATAGAAATATAGTTTTTTTTCCTTTCTGTTTTTTAATGATGAATAGAATTTTTAATGAAGTACAGGATTAATGGAACAACATAAAACATTGATTATGGCAAAGAAATGACAAAAGAGCGGGGGGTGGGGGCTTTGTTTGATCAAAAACAAGTGGCCTTTTTAAGTTTTAAATTAATTTGTCCTCCTATTTTGATGGTTTTCAGAATGAAGGCTGTTTGAGTTAATTGGGAATCAAATAGGATTGGAACAACATTCAAGGGTTTAACGTAAAAAAACATACATTATGTTGTTTCCTTTTTTTTTTTAAACAACCACAATTTTGCATAATATTTTCATACTCTTAGCTCAAGATTTAAAGCAAAACATATAACTGTTTTAGAAAAAAAAGTTGAAAAAAGTAAGAGATTGACTTACATTTCAGAATTACTCTCATCATTTTTCTACAAAAAACGAAGTAATTTTTAGAGTTGAACAGTCATTATCTGTGAATTTTCTTTTTTTGCTCGCCATTATACTTTCTTTTAATGCATCAATGTTAAAAAAAATAAACTGAAGTCCGCAAAACGAACGCGCAAGGCAGAAACGTTGTGAGAGAAGCAGAAAGGTTCTAATGTCGAGATCCACTGTCATGGCTACCCACTGTCTACTCGTATTTCCGAGTTAAAAATATATCTTCCCTTATCCCCGATCTCCCCCCCCCCCCAACTTCTTTCCTGGTGGATTGTAGGTGGATTGTTTGTTAAGAGAAAATACGAGCTTTCGGCACCTGCTTCCCCCCTTCCAGCATGGAGAGTAATTGAAACTTTGTTTCTACCCCCTCCCACAGCTACTCCACTTAGTCCATTTTTTTTCTACAGCTTTCCCCCTTTCTTTGCTGAGAGGCAGTGTTAATCCCCAGGCGTTCTTCCAAAGCAATGTACTATAGCCTTATTGTATTGATGTATGTCTGGAGTGGTGTGGAATTCTTTTCTTGGGATCTAAAATAAAAATAACCCTTCAAAAAAGTGGCAACTGTAGAAATTTTTTGGGGTCGCCAATTTTGAAAATTGAGTCGCCAGTGTTGAGTGGCGACCATAAACCTTTACCTTTAGTGCAGGGGTTAGTTTGCATGGGAGCTCACTGGAACGGAAATCCTGCACTTTTCAATTTTATCAGAATTTTATGATTTTAGATGAAATGCTTTCTATTTGGGTATGAAAACAAGTTATGTAAATTATTGGACTCCCACACTTCTTTTGTTTGCAATCAAGCCCCAATTTTATGTATCGAAAAGCACTTATTTTTGCTAGCCACAATTTTCATGAAAATGAAGATATCGGAGAATATGTTTATCCTGAATAATCTTCAATTTTTTGAACCGTTGGTACTAAATGCATAATTTTAATTGCAAAAAAACGTCAAAATAAGTTTCAGAGTTAAAATATTAAATTTGACTTGGGGGGGGGGGGGTGATGGAATAGACTTTGGGGGGGGGGGGGTGATGGAATAAAGAAAAGAACCAGCATTCATTTGAATTTTTGCATTTGGAATTCAAATTATGTTTTTTGCAATTACAAATTACGATTGGACCGTACTCTTTAAAGTTTTTTGATTCTACAAATAGAATGGAATGAAAATGGCCAGAAAATTTGTACCTGTCATATTATGACTGGTGATTTTTTACAACAGGTAATTCGAGGCATAACTATAAAAAAAGAAATGATTAGGATGCTGTAATAAGGATTTTGTGGCCGAAATTCTTCTGTTCACTAATCAAAAAGATTATTTACTGCATATAATGTCACATATTTTATTTCTTATCAATCTTAAATGATGGGAATTAATAATCTAGAAATTTTTTATTTAGATGAAGTTTTCTTAAAAAACGTACATTTTACAACCACCTCCCTCTTCTTTAAAAAAGTAAATTCTGCTTAAGTAAGGTCTTGAAGGAATGCAAACGATTTGTAACCATGGCGACAAATATTTGTCCTCTGAATAAATGTTCAAGCGAGTTAGATTATTCTCGTCGTCATGGCGATCTGAAAAATCAGAACAACTTTAACTTAGGTCAAGTGGAGTTAATAAGCAATTTTTGATCGCTCAACAGCGTCTACAATCTACATTTTTATGCAGCCCCAGATCCCTGTATTCATATTCAGGGTAATTACTGGCACCTGAAGACAATCTGAACAGAAAAAATTGACATTAGCTGAACAATTTGCAGAAATATGAAATGCCATATTTAATGACTTATATCACTTCACACTAATGGTCATTTGCGTATTTTCAGAGTCAGACAGCTATCTGCATAATAGACTTTGTTTATGAAAACTAAAAAACTTAAATTTTTATTGATACTACTGCCAAGGCCAGTCGTAGAGTGTCGGCCGCCCGGCGTGCAAAAGACCTGATGTGCTGCCCCTCTAGAGAATTTTTTTGGCGTTAAAAAGAAAGAGTCTCTATGTGGACTTTTTTTGACATTCAATTCTTAAAAAAGCAATTGCAAACTATTTTTTGGCAAGTTAAAGAGAGGAAGGGTGATTCAGTTGTCATCTATAGAAATAGAAAGTTTTTCAAATTGAAGCCTAAGACACAATTTGAAAGCTATCTTTGGCACTTTTCCTCTGGAAATGTCTTGGAACTGTATTTAAACATATGTTTTGGCTAAGTTTAGCAACGATAGAGGAAAGGCGAGAGAGGTTCCAATCAAAATGTTTTCTGGAAATGAAGTCAATTTTAGGTTATTTTTAGAAAAAAATAGTTATGTTGCTCGCAGGCTGGTGTTTCTAAATACGCAATTTTAGACTATTTGGTGAACTGGGAAGCATCAGTGGCTCTCTCTAAAATTTTTTCGATATTAAAGCTTGGGAAAATACAGTTTTATGCTTTCTTTGTTGACAGTAGGAGAATGATGCTCTAATGTTGCAAAATGCTGCATAAGTTGAGAGACTAAATTTTTAGAAATTGATGTCCCAAAAAGCGATTTTAGGCATTATTTTATAATAATAAGAGAAAGGGTGGGCGGGGGTTTCACTGTTTTCACCAATTGTTTTTTGAAACAGAAGTCAGTGCCTCATTTATGGCAAAATAAAAGGTGAAAATTATTTCTAGCCTGTCCAGTAGCAGCTTTATTATAGACTCTTGCTTCTACATCCTACATCTGCTGAGCAAGCTAGAAATATTGTTTTACATTTTATCGAAGCATAAATGCAGCTCTGTCCCATTCTTCCCAATTTTCTCCTAATCTTAGCGGAGACTTCTTTTAAGAAGAATACAACAAATTCTTGATTATGTTTTCGCAGTAGATGGAATTTTAGAAAGAAACAGTGCCTTGACCCCCTGACAGGAATGCCGTTCATTACAAATTTTACACTTGAGTAATTGAATTGGGTGAAAAAAATTTGAGATCCGTATTTGTGTCCCTATTCACAAATTTTGGCACTAATGATCCGTATTTGAGGATCTCATTTTTTAATGATTCGTCACATCATTATATGTAATATATTTTTAAAGACTTACCCCAAAATATATTTTTGAAGTAAAAGCCTTGTTTTTTCCTCATTATTTATTCTATCAAAAGACTTATATTGGTTTTTAGGTGTGAAGGATTTAAAACTTTTTTACAAACTGAATACATTGAAATCTTGTCTTGCATTGCACAGTATGTCTAAAATATTGTTTTACTATTTCAATACTGTGCTTGGGTTGAATAATTCTTTAATGGATTTTTACAGCTTAATTCATCTTAATATATAAAAATCTTCTGTGCGGACGTTTGTCACCATAAGGCTTTTAAACGTCTGGACCGATTTTGATCAAATTTTTTGTATGTAATTAAGTTGTGGCAAGCATGATTTCGAAGCGCGATGGATCGAATCGGAAACGTTTTTGTTAATTAATTTAAACATTGGACGATTATATCTCCCTTAAATGATTAATATTTATTTTAACCTATTGTTGAGCGAGAACTTAAATAAATATTTAACCCGTTGCCAAAGGACAATAAGAAAGCCCGCTCTGCTTTTTGTAACGAAATTTCCTACTGTGATGTCAATTGAGAATTGATAAAACGTAGATTAAATTAAAAGATGATGTAATTTAAAGACTAAACAAATTTTATTTTCGTCCAGATAAATTACAACAGAGTAGTTCTGTACACAAAAGATCGGTGCAGTGGAAGATCTTTATCTTTGGTGGAAAGAACAAATTAGGCAATATATGGTATTAAAAGTTTTTGTTCAAAAGATCAGACTGCTAATCGGTCGGGGTTGACTTCGCTCACTGATAAGCTGGATTACAGTAACGTGGTGGCTTGGCGACTTTGGCTATAAACAATAGAGTTGCGTGATCATTTGTTTACATTTTGGTACTGTTAATGTAATTTATTGTATTTTTTTGTTTATTTGGCGAAATATTTCAATTTGCTAAGAATTGTTTTTGGTTTTTAAACAGTTTTTAGTCATTTTAGTTCAAGAATGTGTTTATTTTACATCGGGAGGGGGGGAGGGATGAGTGATTTTCGCCCTTATTCAGAGAACTATTTTTACCTTTATCATTTTTTTAAATGATATCCTTTCGATTGTTTTATTCTTTTTCATATGGGGGTTGTTGCAGCGGGATTTCCCGTTTGTTCTAGATGTGTTGTTAGTTTTTTTACACTTCATATCTGAGCACGCTTTTTATCCTTTGAGTATGGCTGAAGGAATAAACCATCAAGTGCGAGAGAAAAAATAGTTAATAAAACAACTGCTCAGTGGGCATTAGATAAATCTTGTTGTAATAAATATATGCATTCCAACACCAAGCAGCTTAAATCATTTTCTTTTACTTATTTTTTGCAACAAAATAGTCCAAACACTTGATAGTTTATTGAAATTTTTTAACTTTTCAATTTATAAAGTTTGAACAGAACGTCTGTCGGGTCCTCTAGTATTAGTACATGTACATTTAAATTTTACTAAACTCTTTGCTATGTAGAAAACAGCTAGGACTCAAAATTATCTCTTTAATTCAGCCTTAAAAAAATAAAGTAGCTCCTAAATTTGTTTAAAAGTTTTGTGGATCTTAGTTGTATTTTTTTAATTCATGCTGATGCTTATTTGTCTGACTGCTAAGTTTCTAATGTTTTAAATTTCTATATTTTAGGTATTTGTTGCAAATCCAAACAAGCCAAAACCAGTGCTAGACATTTTGCTTCGAAACAAGGATAAACTAGTGGACTTCCTATCGAATTTTCATACTGATCGTTCTGATGATGAACAGTTTAATGATGAAAAAGCTTATCTAATCAAACAAATAAAAGAGCTTAAACCTGATGACTAGCACAAATTCGTTGGCAGATTTGTTACAGACTAGCTTTTTTTTTTGTCAAAACAAAAGAACACTTCAAAGCGATTTGTTGCTATCTATCAGTTGAAAAAGAGTTACTTCCATTAGGCTAAATTGTAGATATTCTGTATTATAAGTTCTCATTTTCCTTTACATCTCATGGGGAACATTCTGGATTGCATAAAAATTGTCCAGTTGTTCTATTCCAAGTATAATTTAATTTCTTCTGTCATATCAAGCTATCTCCTGAAGCTCTAAAATCCTTAGTTTTATCAGTAAACTTCGTTTAGTTCCTTTGTGACATTAGCATTGGATTTTTCCTTTTTTCCTCCTTTTTTTGCTTCATGTATTTCTCACATTTAGGGACACTCATTTTCCTTCACTATTTCATTTTGTGGATTTCTTTACTTGTTTTCATTCTATTTCATTTATCCTTTTTTTTTTGTAATGTATTGATGTTGTTTATATTAATACTTTTAGTTGTAATATAATTTATGAACTTGTTTTTCCATAGAAGAATAGATTTGACATACAATTTATTGTTGTCATGCTATGCAAACTTCTTAGATATCCGAGAAAATTTTTAATCAGGTTTGTTGAATACTATTAAAAGATCAAGTTAACTGTTTTATAACATTATAAAATTAGAAATGATATTGGTTTATATCAAGACATTTTTTTTTTACAATTTTTGTATTTCACAATTTTTTTCAAAATCTTTTGCAATATTGAACTCAGTATGAATTCAATATTGTTTTAATTTTGAAAAAAGAAAAAATAATCAAACTTACCTTCGAGTTGCAGAATTTCACTTAACTTAACCAAATCACTTTTAAATACCTTTTTTTTTTTAATTTTTAAAATCTTGATGTCCAAAGAATTTTGCACTGTAATTTATGTTCTTTGTTTCTGTTTTAGTATCAGTTTTTTGTTTAAATACATTAGTTCTTTTGCTGTTTAAAAATGTGTTCCTTTTGAAGCCAATAACCTCAAACGAAAGTATTACTATGTTTTGAGCAGGCTTTTGTGCTAAACTGTAAAATAATTTTTTGGTGAATAGTTAAACAGTTAAGTTTGAACTATTTTAAAGTGCAATCACCGCTCTTTATTTTTGCTAAGCAAGTTGTAAATATGTGAAAGAATGCTGCAATTAAAGGTTTAATTTAGGTTGTATTAACTTTTAAATATTTTAACTGTTTGATGTCTTACTTTATTGTTAAAGTTTTATACAAGAATGGTTAACCATAAGCAATATGTGTCATAGTTAAATATTAATTTTTTTTTAAATGCTTGACAAACAATAAAAGTTAGATTGCTCATTAAGCTGGATGTTTTGATAAGTAATTCTATAATTTAAAAGTGAAAATTCTTCAGAAATAGTTTATACAATATTCTAAGCACAGTTGGGGGGGGGGGGGAGCATGTATGTTTTGATCTGCTTACTTTTATTATGAAGTATCAAAAGAAAAGAACTTGAAAATTAATGTACAGTTGAATTCGGTTAATACGAAATGTCAAAAATCCAAGAATTTGTTTGTATTAGTCGTTATTCGTAACAACCGTGAATGAGTGATACCGTGAAAAAACAAAGGAATACTTACCTACATTTGAAAAATATTTCTAATAATACATACATTGTGATCTAACTTTTAGTGCATTCAGAAAAAATCAATTTTTCTTATAAATGAATGTTTTTGGAAAATATTGAAAATAGCGGAATAGATTGTAATCCACAATGGAAGATGAACAGTTTTATTGTCGAGTAAATTAATATGTCCACAGGTAAACAAATATACAGGCTTTATTTTCTATGCAACATATTTAATACTTTCTTCTCGATACACAATGGGACTTCTACTACCTAACATAATGATGAATAATTTCTAAAAGAGAAATTTAAATTATTTAACCTAATGGTACCCCTAGGTAAGGAGGTCAGAAATTTTTGTTGGAGTTAGCCGATATTAGCAATTTAATGTACGTATTATACGTGAAATATTTAATGTAATGAGACAGCAAACCAAAATTAACGAACAAAATGTTTGTTTTAGCCGTGATTTCGTACTAAACCTGATCATATTAAGAGAGTTCAACTGTATTTGAAATTAAAGTTGTCTACATATATATTTAAGTTCTGAAAGTTTTATTATTGTAAGTAATGTTAAGTTGTGATTTACTGTATTGATTTGTAATGTAAACTAAAGATGAAATGCAAGTAAATGATCACTTGAAATAGAGCATTTTTTATTTCATGGCACAGCTTAGAATCTTTTCCTTAATTAAAGTCAAATCACGTAATGAAATTGCTAATGAATCAAATTTCGCCCTTCTGAGGATTGCTAATGTTAGTGATATCTTAAAGTATTATGAAACTGAGAATTTGCAAAAATGTATTGGTGAGGTAAAGATAGAAATAATTAAGAACCCCATACATACTTGCCCACTCTATTGTTTTTAACTGGAGACTCCCGTTTTTTGCTTCCATCTCCTAATTTCTCGTTTTCCACCTTTTTCTCTTATTTTTTCAGTTTTTTTTTTCAATCAATCATCAAAATGTTTCACTTTCTCTCCAGTAGATGGCACCCATTTCTAGTCATTCCCCTATGTCAGGGGAAGGTTGAACTCCATATAGTGCGTACTGAGTAAAAATACGGACTGAAACCAAATTTCTTCCCATAGATAGGAGTTCTATGACAATTACACTAGAGAGCGCCAAAAAAAGTTTTCTGCTCCAAATTGCAACAAAGCTACATTTAAGGACGATTCTGCACCATTCTCCCTCCTAAGCATAGTATATAGGTCTGCCAGAAATGGGTAGCTATTAATTACTCTATTTTCTCCATATTTATTTGTGTGCTGCGAAAATTATTTAACTCTATTTTCTCCATATTTATTTGTGTGCTGCGAAAATTATTTATTTATTTTTTTTTTTTTTGTTAAAAAATCTGACTACTTACAATTTTTTTTTCTTTTTTCGAAAAAAGTCAGTGTACTGAATAAAATTGCTTTGTTTAGTTATTTTACTTGAAAGAATTTTTCGGATAAAAAACTTGTTTAGTAAAAATTTATTTCTACATTGCAGGTTGAAAGAAGCACATGCTTTGCCGAAAATTGCATCAGATTTCAATCTTTTTGCATCTTGAAAATATTTGAATTATTTTGAAAGTTTGAAGTTTTTTTTAACATGTGCTACCCTATACTTACTTATTTTATATTTTATTTTAGTAATATATTGATTTTTTTCTGAATTTTTGTAATTAAATCGTTGTAGCTACTTTTTTTGATAGGAACTGGAGAATGTACGAAATTTTAGAGACTTCATTCTTTATTAATTGATTTTTCCTTTGCAGTATTTGTATTTTTCTTGCTGCTACCAATTAGTTTACATCTCAGAAAAATCCCAATTTCACTTTAAGTTTAGAATTCATGTTATTTAAAAGCATAATTTAATAATTATTATGTAAAATATATCGTTGGTGAATCACCTATACTCTAGTGGAATCTCCTGTTTTTTTCTTCAAAGGTTGGCAAGTATGATCATAATGTTTCCCTGCTTTGACATCCATTTTCAACCATACACTGCCTTTGTTTCTTTTTTTTTTCTCGTGAAATTACACACAATGACACATTTCTTTTTATTCTTTCTCTTTTGTCCTTTTCCCTTTACATGTTTTATTTGATGATGTAATTCAATTCTGTTAACAATATGTTGATTTACACAATGTTTGAATGTACTTTGTATGACTACACCGTTTATTTACTCATCAATACTTAAATATCATTTTGAATTTCAAACATCTAATTGTGTATTGCGTTTTTTATACATTATACTTATTAAAATGTACCTATTTTAACAATATCTGCACCAAGTTTTTTTTTTTTTTTTGCTATCATCATGAATAGTATGAAACGCTTTTAGTTTAAAGAAAGTGATTGACATTTTTTTCCTTTCTTTCTTTTTGCTCTGGTACTTTGAGATGAACATTTAACATCTCAAACCTTGTACCATTGGGTGAATTTCCTATGCTGTGTAAGCTCTTGTATGTGTCATATATTTTGTTTAGCATTAAAAATGTTGTTAACAAATACCCTCAAAATATTACAAGATCAGCAGAACTGAGTTTTGAAATTTATTCTGTTTTGTTTAGTAACATATTCTGTTTGTTAAAAGAGATTTAATAATTTTGTACATTTTTAATGATTTATTGCAGTTGGAATTGAAGCAGCATTTAAACCTTGTTAAATTTGTTCTTATTTTGAAACTAAATAAAAATCATATGAATTAAGATACTTTGAAATAAATTATCATTTTGTCAAAATAATTATTAATCTTGCTTTGCAGTGTTATATTTAATGTATTTTGACTGAGTCTTATCAAGTTTCATTGACATTTTGGAAATAAAATGTGTTGTTTAGAATTTCAAGGGTTTCCAAATACATTAAAAACATATTCACTATTTTTTTTGAAAAGTTTCTTTTAGTTGAAGCATTTCCTGTTCAGTTTCATTTAATATTGTGCAATAAATTGTGCTAAACCATTTGCCCTATTAATTAATGTATTACAATTAAAACAGCAGAATTTTTGTAAATATATCACATGTAAGCATTCTCATAGCAATTTTAAGGGCTTCCCATTTTATGCTACCTGTGTGATAAAGCTGTGCATTAAATTTGCAAAATATTGGTGATTATTATATTTTTTATGTAGTAAATACAATATTCACTGCATTTTCTGTTCTCAAAATTTTATGTAATTGTTTGTCTTTTTTGTTTTGAGGAAAAAAACTTGAGCACCGTGAGTCGTTTTGTATTGTGTTTACTTAAACACTTTTGCTTGGCAGGTTTCTATATTGTCGTTTGAATTGTAATTAATATTCAATTTTGCCCTCATATTTTGTATAAAATGCATATATTTTTTATAATGAGCAATATTTATAGTTATTTGAAATGAATTATTTTATTATATTATTTAAAATGAAAGTTTTGCATGGTTGTATGATTAAAATTGCACATCAACATGTTTTGTAAATTTTGTTATGTAGTATATTGAAATGAGATTATAAGATGTCATATCACTTTTTTAATGCCGCTTTCAGAGTAAGACATTGTAAAAAAGTGTTTGTCATGAGAATTTTATATCATTCCATTATTTATTTTTTAGTTGTATATTTTTTCCTAAATTAAAAAGTGAAAAAAGAAAGTATTTATGGATATATGGATGCCTGAGTTTCCAAAGTGATTAACTCCACTTTAAAAAAAAACTCATTTCTGCTTTAAAAGTGCTTAATCAATCAATGCTTAGAATGTGAATTTTTATTAAACTTTTGCTTCAGTACATTTCTGATCCTGCAATGGCAGAAAATCTAACACAAGGGCAACACTATCTTCTTCATTTCTTTTCTTGACTTTGTTTTATGGAGTTAATCGATTTGGCAAGTGAAGCATCCGTAGATCATAGTTACAAATATGAATCTTTTATTTAAACAGGTAAAACAATACTTGATAAAGGTGTGCTAATATTACATGGAGACTAAAAATTGGGTTATTTTTGACGCATAATGCTTTTAAATTTTCGAAACTATATCTATGTAACCAATATATATATAATCCTACAATTTAAACTCCTTTTTATCTCGGCAAAAACATATTTACCATCTGTTTTTCTTTTACTCAAACAGTCGGTTTTTATAGTAATTTTTTGGTAAATTCTCTATATGTTTAAAGTAAGTAAAAAAATCTTGATTATAATTGTACAAAAGGAAAATATTTTTTTAGGAATGCAATAATTAAAAAGCATACCACTGTTTTTTTTTTCCCGTTTTTTAATTTTAGAAACAAGCACATTATTTTAATAAGTTAAGTAATAAAGAAATAGTTATCAACTGCTTTTTTTGCAATATTTTACTGTACAGTTTAATGTGAACTTCCCAAGTTATAAAATTCAGACTATATCCTGAGGTTTTAACCAGAAAAAAAAGTGCTTGTACCTCACTTTAACTTTTTCACTGGCACTAACTTTTTCATTTGGTAAGCACTTTAGGTTAGTATAAATTTTTGCTTTTTATGCACACATTTTTGTCTTATCACACCCCTGTTGCAATACTGCATAGGTCAAATAAGCATAAATTTACTATTGAATATCTCAAGTGGTTGTAAGTAATTTTTACGGATAATAGTACTTCGAGTCACATTAAATGCAAAAATGTCAATTATTCATATTCTTTAATGATGCAGTATTTCAGACAGGGCATGATATTCTATTGTTAGTGAAATCTACACTAACATGGCTATTACACTAGTGAATAAAAAATCTTTGTTTACCTCATTTATACAGTTGAAAATAATTAGCTAAACGGATATATCCCTCCTGATTGTTGACGACTGTTGTGCCAGTTACGCAGCTAAAAGAATTATCTGATCTTGTCATTTCCCCACACAGAATAATTCATGTAATATATTGTTTATTCTATCATCTTTTAAATAATGTCCTAAAATTGATTCTCCTCTATGCTTGTGCAATTTCTTTGTAAATTTTTATTTCAAACAGTTGAATTTATTGAAAAGGCTTTGTCATCATGTGGGCTAAAAGACAATTCAAGATATGTATTTTTAAATGATAAATATATAAATGATTGTAGAATAAAAGTCAATAGATTTCGCATAAATGTTCTTTTCTCCTTCATGTGAGTAGTTTATATTTTCCATTAGAAAATGGTAAAAAAAATATTGCATAAAACTTTCTCAAAGCATTTCTGTCGTAAAATTACTATTTTTGTTTCCTCTCACCATTTCATAGATCAGACATAAGTACTCCAAAATTTTATCTTAAAAAGATCTAAATTTCGTTATTGCTCATTTTTTCGCCAAAACAAAGTTGTTCGTTGCCACATTTTAACAAGTATACAATTCTTCATCATTCCCTCTGCAAGCTAAAAGTAATTACAGTATGATCATCACAAGTTGGCCACCCTTTGTATCAGGAGAGTATTTTTATGAAGAATGGAATAGCGAAAATAGGGTTGTAAATAAAGAATTCAAAGCTTGTAATTTTTACATTTTCGCCAACAAAAAGTAATTGCAACAGCATTGTGGTGGTGATTTCCTTCCCTCGCGTAGCTTGGCGAGCCGGTTAACTTCATTACTGCAGGTGCCCTTCACTACTGCATTTCCAGCACTTATGCTCGTTTCTTTTGGGCATTTATGCCGTTCAAATGTCTTGCTAAGTCACCAAGGTGTCTCTCAAGTTCAGCGAGATAGGACGACCTGGAATCAGACTCATCAGCTTCCGGATTGGATGGCGATCCACACGGGTTGCTTCTTGGGCGGCCTCGTATTTCATCATTTCATCGCATGCACCAAAGTAGTTTTCAGGTGGGTTACATCCGCCATATGGAGGGCTTTCTCGTTTTCCGGATCCCGAACACCTTCGATGAAGTAATTGAGTGTCAGGTTGTCTCGAACATCTGCAGGACAGTCGCAAAAAAGCAAGATGAGACAGTCTCTCGACGTCCGCCGCTAGCTCTTTCAGAGTTTCCCCGGTTTTCTGGAACTTCAACTGGAGTCGGCTGAAGTCCTTCTGGCACTTTTCACCGAAGCCAAGCTCCAACACAGATGCGAGAGCGGTGAAATCCAGGCGCTGGCTGTCCGGGAGGGTCTGTAAAATATCGGCAGCATCACCCTGCAACGATGCCACAAGATGGTAGACTTTGGAGACAGGGTCCCATCCGTTCGCTTCGGCGGCAATCTCAAACTAGGTCTTGTATACCTGCCAAGAAGTTTTACCCTCAAATGCAGCTAGTTTAATTGACGGCCGAGAAACCGTGGTTGAAGCCACAAAGTGACTAGCTCTGGATGCTGATAATTTTTTTCCAATTCTTGAATCTTTTCCATGTCGTTTTCCATAGTGGTGATTGGATCCTACACATTATTAACTTTTTCTTTGAGAGCGTCAGCTTTATTGTACATGCCAGTCAATTTGTTCTCTATTAAAGTTTTCATTGATGTCAGGTCGCTTCTGACTGCACCTTGACTTGTAGCAATCCTAGCAGTTAAATCACATTTTACTTGTTCTTAAATGGTTGCTATAGTCACTATATCACTTTTTAGTTGTTCTTGATTAGCCGCCATCTCACTCTATTCACATAAAATGTCCAAGTCCAGGTAGTCTTCAAGACGAAATGTCCAAGGTCACACAGATTATTTCAAGAAAGTCCTTAAGAAGCCCTAGGTTGGGCGCCAAAATTGTTAAGAGTCCAGCCACTTTATTCCAGCCCAGAAATTCTTTAATAACGACATAGTTCTTGTGAAAACACAGGAGATTTATTTACAACTATGTACAAGAAATATCCTTAGCAACTGCTCAATTCACCTTAGCAATTAGGCAAATATGAATTAACTCCGTAAATTTAATGATCCCACACGTATTCACATCAAAATACTCAAAAACACAGCGCGAAGGCTAATACACACTTCCAGCAGAATGCTGAAAACAAGGCTCCACTGCAGTGGCGGATTGGTCGATAAAATCGGCCCTGGCATTAGGAGGTGTTGCGGCCCCATAGCACTTATAGATATTAAATTTTACTTAACGATTGGGATATCACTTAAATATGAGGAAATTTTTCTTAACAACTAAATATGATTTATTTAAACGAAATTTAACAAATAAGAACACTTCTGCGCTTTAATGGTGAACAAATTGATACAGTATTAGATAAACTTTATTTTGGGGGAAAATGTGATTGTAATTGTCTATTTTTAAGTATTTTTATAATGCCCGGAACTTGATTGAATATTTCCATAATGATAACACTGCTTGTTTAGCATATCCTTTTCTGCAGTCATAACTAGTAACTTAATTGCCCTGTTTTGGGAAACTGATCTAGCGATTGTTCATGGGTGAAAGACCTAGGGCCGTCTTAGAACGTGATTGGTCCCCTCGACACAAACACACATTACTGGACCCTGTCATAAACATTCCCTTTTTTATACTGCCAGACCCTGACGACCCCCAGACTCGATACAAGGTCAAAAACCTGGTGGGAGGGGTCGGGTACGAGTTTGGCAGCCCCCTTAATTTTTTTTTTTTTTTTCAAACGCATGTATCAATACAAAGAGAGAAAGTGGACTTAGCTTTCGGGCTTCTGGGAGTCATTAATATATTAGCAATATAATCTTAATGGAAAGATTAACATTGAATCTGAAATAGAGGGGTCCAGGGGACCTTTCCCCCGGAAAATTTTCGAAATTGTACTCTTAAAAACTCAATTTTACGCAATATTTGGTGATGTTAGGGGAGCGTAGGTTTCTGGGAGAGGAGGGGATGGGGCACTTTCCCAGAAAATGTTTGATACTGTTAATTTTAAAACACAGTTTTAGACCATCTTTGGGAGTGTTAAAAAATGGGAGATGTTTGAGTGCTTTCCTCCAGCAAATTTTCGAAATTGGAATTCCATGTTATGGCTGGAGTGGATTCGGCTGTTCTCTTATGAAGTTATTCAAAATTGAAGTCCAAAAATTTAAATTTTAGGCGATCTTCGATGATATTAAGATGGGGGGGGGGGGTTCTGGGGACCACCGGAATTCTTTCAACATTGGTTTTTTATCAACTTATTTTCTTTTTAAACTGAGGGGCCCAAAACCCTTGAGTTTGTACAGCGTACAGAAAATTTTATGTTTCGTAAAAAAAAGGTTGAAACTCACATTTCGGCGGCCTTTGATTTGATAACCTTAATAATGTAGAGTCTTTCATGGTCCTGAATCGTATTTTAAAATTGCATTTTTTAAAATAATTTTACGGAAAAAATATTTTGTCACTTTTATTCCAATTGTTATAAAACAGGGTCACCGAGAGCAAAAAGGGAAAAAAATGACATAGGTCAATTTTTTTCACAGGCCCCCTTCTACACCTTTCGCCATTAGGATATTTTACCCTCTGCACGAGTTCAATTCTGAGCCGGGCCCCTGTTCTAAAAATTAAGCTGACATGGACCTCACGTCGGCCCTTGTTGTAATTTGCATTTTGGAGCAATTATAAATAAAAGCGTCAAAGAAACCAAAAGTATTTTAACTTTTTACTGCCGCTAAGGTTTCCCGTTTTTTTTTTTTTAATTTATTCATTTATTTTTTATTATACCACTAAAAATATATTGGCGGCCCCAGTGCCCGACTAACTAAAAGTAAGGCTCGAGGTCCATATTAATTTGGAGGTCCCCTGAAGACTATGCAGTGTTTGATTTAAATTTTTAAAGCACGAATGCACTTTTGGAGGCATCTTTGTCTAATCACACAACTATGTATAAATCACTTATGTGCATTTATGAATCCCCTTTGGGCCCTTATAATCGTGACCAAGGAAATTCGTTACTGGCAAAATGATTAAAAATTCTCCTTTAAAGAAGTTATTTTTCCAACTAATAGGTCATAATTTTTTTTAATACATGTATTTTTCACATCGTTGCAATGCTATGCATAATTCTTCGAAAAATGTGGAGCCCCTTAGGTACATGGGGCCCCAGAGTTAGACAGTCTCTGTGGTATTCAGGCTCTGGACAGCCCCGTTTCAGAAATTCTCCCTCCCCCCCTCTTGGTGACGGCCCTGCCTCCCTCCACCCGCAAGGTGTAGCCCATGCAAAGAGGGGAGCTGAGGCTGTGTTTTGCGAATTTGCGGTATTCTAAACACACGCGCGCAAAACTTAAATTTTGCTGTTAGTAAGCAGGCCCGAAATACTTTGCTGTTAGTTGATCGGCCCAAAGCATAACCGGCCCACCGGGCAAATGCCCGGTTGCCCGCCGGCTGTATCCGCCACTGCTCCACAGTTAGAAAACAAACTGACTTCCCCCATTCACAGCCCTGCGTTTTATACCGAGCGAAGAAATATCTAGAAAATCCTACAAAGTTCTACAAATTTCTCATATTTTCTTTTTTTTCCATTCACAAATCGGTATCATTCAGTCGAATGTTAGGGGGTTGTATGTACATTGCAAGAAATTATTTACAGATTACGTTACTAAGATAATTTTAGATAAAAGATAATGGAATTAACGCCAAATTTAGTAGAGGTGGGCAATGTCATTGTTCATGATCCGTTCATTAGAGGATCGTTCATTCTTTTGATCCGTTCATTCAATTTGTTCCTTTGGACGACTTCGTTAATTTTTAAAAAAATTGTGGCTGATATCTCTGCACGACATGCTCACCGTACAGTGGGGGATACCACAGGGTTCGTACGGGTCATTTAAATCCTGGAAAAAAAATAAGCAAATTTCAGACCTGGAAAAGTCATGGAAAATTGAAATTTTCAGTCCAAGTCATGGAAATTTATTTTCAGTCATGGAAAAATGTTCTGGGAAAAAGTAACAGTAGCTAAAAAGAGCATTAGAAATCTTGAGTGATTTAGTATTGCACCATAAAAGCTATTTAAACTGGAAAATTGAACGATCTCAAAAAACATTGCATCCAAGTTCGTTTCCATCGCTCCTAAATCTTTATTTTAAAATTTATCCGAGTTTATCTCAATTTGTTGAAGGTTTGGACAATCTTTAGTCATCGCGATAGAATACAGAAATAGGGGAATTCTAATGCTCAAAAACAGTAGTGGCCAATATACGGCCCGCAAAACTAATCCATGCGACCCACTGGTACATGTTCTGAAATTTCTGAACCTATTAATTTATATGCATTTGAAAATGTACAAATAAGTTAACAAGTACATTTAAATCAAAAGATATATTTACTATGAAATGTTTTTATTTTTTTAAAAATAAGTATCTGATTTAGAAACATGAATTTACTAAAGAATGTAGCTTTATTTTAAAGAACCAAAAAATTGTCAAGGTGACAATAAAAGGCAACTTTTGAAGCAAATTTATTGAAATTTAGTAATGATTCATTCAACCTTTTCCCCAATCATTATCATTCTGCTTGTTTATAAAAAAAAATAGTTGACATTTAAGCATCATTCACTGTAGTTTTACTTAACTTAAACCTATATGATGAAAACAGGTAAGAATTATTCAGTTTTTAGGTGTACACTGATAATTTTTCAATTAGGTAGTGGCATTCACATAAAAGTTTTGCTAATGCTCATTTCCATAAAAAAAAAAGAAAATTAATTTGAATTCTGAAATTTTGAATTCAAATTATGTTTTTCGCAATCACGAACTGAGACAGGACCCTATCCATTGGAGTTATTGTTTCTAGAAACAGCTCCTGTCCCCCCCCCCCCCCAAGTCTGCCTCTCCTCCTGGGCGGTTACGTGTGCATAGTTGTGTGTGTAAGTGTGTAGGCTTGTGTGCGTGCGTAGACCTGTGTGTATGCACGTAGGCATGTGTGAGCGTGCGTGTGTATAGGACATGGACGATTCCGACCAGGAGAAGCGGATAGCAAGCATCCAGTTAAGAGTTAAGGCATCACCGCACTAGTGTTAATGCCTGTGAACTGAAAAATGACGTCATCATGCATCGGCCGATCATCAGCCATACTACTGCATTACGGAAAACCTAAGCAGTCTCAGAAATTTTTCTTACCAAAAATCATAAGTTTATTCATCGAGGAGGGATGAGGGTCACTCTTTAGCATGAGCCCCCTAAAATGTTAGTCTGTATCCGCCCCCTGGGTAGACGATAAGTAATCCCCAATATTTGGTGTTTAAGCGCATTTCTTTTCGCTGATCATTCCACCAGGCAGAGAAAAAACTCTTTCCAATGAAACAAAAGTCGCCATCACTATCAGATACTTCGACACAACTTTTAACAGTTCTGAATTTGTACAGTTATAATATTGACCGTAGTTATATATAGGATTCTCCTTTAGTTTAGGAATTGGAGTCTTAGAATCGACTGCAAGAACTGGCAACAGACTACCATTGTCGAGTTCTTCCAATAGCTTTGACCTCTTCCTCACCCTCCAGTTATCTTTTACCATCTTGTAGTGATCTTTCCAAAAATCATCCTTTATACAAAAAAATCGATATTTTTTAATGTGCGCAAATAAATGAAATTTTTTGGAGCAATTCCATACGTAAATTTAATTACCTAGCGAGAAAATTGGAGCAAATTTTACTATAATTTTTAATTATAATACAAAAAACATCAACATGAAAAAAACATCGAAAGTAAAACATCGATGTTTTAACGAAAACATCGATGTTTCCAAAACATCGACATCGATGTCGCACACCTATTATTAAGGGCGGAAGTCAGTTTAGACCGGTCAAAAAACAGACTTTTTTTTGAGTCATAAAACATAAAATGTTAGTATGTAAACTACTAGTCGACTCGTGCGGAACTCCGCACTCTGCTTCGAATCGTTTCATGTGGCATTTCTCTCTTTAAAAATTTTAAAGAAGAACATTATGAAGAAGAATCGAAAAAAGTAAACGGATTTAAGTAAACAGAAAAAAAAAGTAAATGCACAAAAGAAGGCATGTAATTTAATGACATCAGCGACAAAACCTCATTAAATACAACGTTGTGATGATGTAATCATTGCTCACTTTTTGGTTGTACGTATTTTAAATGCAAACATAAGTATCATTAAAGTGTGACTGAGTGACTCGTGAAAAAGCAGTAGTTGTGCATGTGAAAAAACGGTTTTTGGCAAATACAATCCTGCCTATGTGAGCCTGTGATGGAAAAAAAAAGAGGCATAAAAGAGATATGTATAGGCGCCATTCTGATTGTCAGCATGACACTACAACCAACCGAGCAACTTCGCCTTCGTTTTCGAGTGCTATTCATTGAAGCAATGTGTAACAAAAAACAGCCAAAAATCTTTTTTGCCAAAAAAAAAAAAAAAAAAGGTCATGCATCTATGTTTTGTCATTAGCCAGCTGATACGCTTTAAAATTATTTGGAAAAAAAAAATGGAATTTGATTAAGGAATGAGGAAGATCTTGCGTAACGATTGAAACAAACATTCCAGAGAAATAATATTATAGAGAAGTAATAAATTAGATTGAAAATAAATGTTTTTATTTTTGAAAGTTAATACAATTTCTCATAGCAGGCTGCTTTAACTGTTACGGCTTGAATGCCAGCACATGTTTTTCTTTTAATCGAACACTTAAAATTCAAAACTAAAACCAGTTGAACTGAATCCGTTTTTTAAGTGTAATTTTTTGAACGTAGAAAAATTGCATTTTTTTCCCCGCCCGAAAACAGAGGATAAGAAAATATTTCTTATTTTTGAAGTTGATAATAAATTTAATGTTTTACATCGTATTCGAATAAATAGTTAAAGGTTTACTGGGTAAAACTCGTAATTTCAATTTGGCATAGTAGTTTATTTATAAAAAAGGTCGAACATTGCTAACAGCAAAATTTACTTTTCAGCATACAATGAAGAGTTTTTCTGCGCAAAAAGGATTCCCTTGAGGTCTGAATTTTTTAATCTAATATTTTTTTATGCTTACGTTATGCTTAGTAATCTGAACGGAGTTAAAGCTTTAAATAAAAGAAAGAACACCCTTTGATTAATAGTCAATTTATCTGTATAATAACTGTAGCCTGTATAAAAGAGTTGAAATGCCAAAAGCATTCCCGTCGCGTTTATGTTATTGCCTTAAGTGCATTATCAGTTGTAATGAGTATTGTGAGGCTCTGTAAAGTTTAGTTCTGAATCTGACAATGTTTACCTCTGTTTCGGTAAATAGCAAGCGGTAATTGATGCTAAATTGAGTTGAAAAACTTTCTTAGTAGTTTTTCAATAATATTCCAACTAAAATGTGAGCCAATAACACGTCTATTTTTCACTAAACTCTCCTAAAACAGGTAAACATAGTCAAGGTTACAGCTCAATTAACCAGAGCTGCACTATACATGCTATGCGTAATATTAATCTGTAAGGCGTAATATTAATTTAAATTAGCTATAATGTCGGACCCGAAGTTCAGCTAATTTATAGCCGAACGCTCTACCGAAAAAAAACTTATCAATGAAATCGAACAACTAAGCCCAGTGCTTTTGAGCTGTATTAAAAAAAAAAAAGTTTAATTGTGATTTTTTTTTCACCGATAGCGATGCAAAAAAAATGGAAATTATATTCGAATTTTGAATTTTAAAAAAATCTGCATAAGAACTACAGGCTGCATCAAGATTATGCAAGAGCAAGGGGCGCTTCCGAATAATTGATTTTTTCGACCGTTTGATTTTTGTTATTAGCCGGCTCGATAAGCTTTAAAAGGAGGGGTTAATCAAAGAAATCGATCAAGAATTGAGGAAGATCTCGCGTAGGAACAAAAAACAGGCTACAGAAATAAAATATAATGATCTCGTATACCGACAGAAAAATAACCCACAGAAATAGTACATAAGATAAGATATTGAAGAGAGGTATTTTTGTTTTTCAACATTTATACAATTTGTTACGCAGACTGCTTGAACCGTTATTGCTTAGATGGAAGCTCAGTAAATTACCGCCCAATTGGGTGGTAATTTACTGAATATACCATGCCTTGCCTTCAATATTCGAGCTGAACCGAACCATTGTTTCGGTCATTCGTCTGGTCTGCGATAATTCTATATTAGCTACCAGTTTGTTCGGCACTCTTGACTTCCTTAAGAGGTTTTCCATCTCCTGCTCAGTCACTTTCCTATGCCGGGCTGATGAGTGCTAATAAGCAGGAAACTGCAGTCCTCGGCTGGAAATGACTGAGCTGGTGGTGTATTTCATGTATTTCTGCTTTAGCCCTGGCTATTGGGCCGTAATTTACTGAATATTCCATTGTAGTCTGAAATCTTAAACCTGACACTTTTTCGCTTACATCATGCTTTTTTTTCTGACTGGAGCCAAAGCTTTAAAAACAAAACCTTTATAATTAAGAATCAACTGAGCTACAGATTGCATAACTTTTCCTAAGAGCAAGGAGCGTTCTAACTCAGTTATTTTATTTCCTCACTTCTGCTATTTATTGTTTATAAGTGGCCTTGTTATGCATGGTATTTGTCTAATTTTTCGATGCAGATCATCCGGGACGGGGCCCGAACACTCGTTCTTCTGGTTACCAGTCGATCGCTCTGCCAATCGAGCTATTCTGCTCTGCCAATCACAGAGCAAGTTAAACTTATAAATTTAACCGAAAACCTCAGTTCGGTGCTTTAAAATAGGATTTTTTTTAACAGAAAAAACAATTTGTAGACTTTGGGTCTATTTTTCGTCAGTAGCCTAAACGTTAAGCTTTAAAATGAGGGTTAAATCAAAGAAATCGATCAAGGATTGGGGAAGATCTCGCGTAGAAACCAAAAACAGGCTAGAGAAATAATATATAAGGATTCGTGAATATGTTGCCAAACTTTGAGTGAAAAATTCCGATTAGTTCCGATGCTATGAGCACTTAAAGTGACGGTAAAGATTCGAAAACATTCACAGCATTTTTTTTTAAACGCGTTTTTCACGAAACAACTTTTTTTCAACTGATGTGCATTCCAGCTCAAAGAGTTTTTGATAAATAATTCTGAAAACTTGTGTGAATATTCTTTGTTCAATTATACTCTATACGAACCCAACTCTGATTATATTCCTAATAAAAATATTTTTTAAATTTCAAGAAATGTGAAAAAAAAAAAAAAAAAATGTAGAAAAACATAACACTTCAAAAACGTGCAATTTTTAACTTTTTTGATCACAATTTAGTTGATATTCTAGGGAAATATGTTGTTAACGAGAAAGAAAAAATGCAATGCTTACAGGCAAAAATTGTGGCTTCGATAATGCACACCAGCAACAAGCTCTGATGGCTTGTTATTGCTGGTGTGGCCCAAGGACAGCAGCTTCTAACTCCACTAGTTTTGTTGAAAATGATTTCAAAAAATTGCAAGGGGTACTTCAAAATATGAATAAAATATTCTCTAAGTTTCAAGAAATTCTGATTTTTATTTTCCTATTTAAAAAAATCACGAACCCCCCTAAAATTTCGGCCTTCTAAACTGTCCCTCCCCCCCCCCCCCCCCATAAAGACAAAAGGATTGCCAGAAAAGTGATAAAAGGTATCGTTATAAATAATTTTGGGACAGAAAGCGTGAGAAAGCGAGAGTTTTAGCAGAATTGTGGGACAGAAAGTGGAATATCCAATCATTTTGTCATTCAAGCGTCAAGCCCAAACAAGTTACACAAAACTTTACTAATAACGGATATATTATTAGAAAATTGTAAGTTAACTGCAACGAGTAAAGTAAAATGGCGAATAAAGCAGAAAATAAAGAAAAAAGGCGATTTTATCTCAAGTGCATCAATGCGTAGGTGGTTCAAAAAGTTTTTAGACTCGCATAGAAAAATAAGTTTCAAATTAACGTTTAGCGCCCATCAATAGTTTCAACCTTCAATACTTTATGTTAGATGGCAGCACCATATAAGATCAACCGAAGAATTTTTATGCGTGGTTTTTCTTCTTTCGAACGCGCCGCTTCTGCATTGCGACAATGGAGTTGAACAGACAAGATGGAGCGCCATGATTTTTTATGATTTTTCTAATGGTTTGACAACAGCGGAGTGTTTCCAAATCCTTTCTTCCACCTTCCCGGATATTTCTCCTTTACGTGGAACGGTATTTAACTGGTTCAACGAATTTAAGCTTGGGAAAAGATCCTTAGAAACGGACGTCCGAGCACTTCGACAACAGAAGAAAATGTTGAAAAAGTGCGGTCTCAATGAAAGACCCAAGAATAACTCATCAGGACATAGTTAGCATCTTAAAGATTAGTTCCAGGAGCGTCAATGCGATATTGCACGATTACCTTTTGCTGTGAAAGCGTTGCTCACGATGGACCCCTCACACAATGAGTGACGCCAAAAAAAATGTTCGTGTAGAATGATGCTACATGATGGGGGAAAAAAGAAATCAACGATGGCAAAGATAGAGGCGTCTGGGATATAGTTACAGGTGACGAAACGTGGATTTATCAGTTTGAGCTAGTTCGTTGATCAGTTAGTTCTGAAGCTCTGATTGTTTACCGTTGCCACGGTATAACTTTTATGCATGTGTAAATAAGCTCTGCTGCATATACATATAGGATATATCGTGTCTCTTGAGTATTTATGAGTAACAACTTAGTTTAAATACTATACCTATTACCATGACCAAATGTCAATTAATCGACTTTTTTTATGGCAATGGAGAATAGTCCGTTCAAACAGGCAGTCTGGGGCAAGATGACGGGCAGCAACGCGGGGCAAGATGACGAGCTTGCCTATTGCCCGTGTTTCGGAGTTTATTAAACTAGCTATGTTGTCCACTTTATTAAATTCCCGTAAACGCTGTGTGTTTGTCCACGCGAACTTGCTCTGCTCCTCTGGGGCTAAAGGACGCATCTTGTCAATCGAAACCACGTGGCCAGCACCTCCTTCTTAACAAAGAGATCTGAAAGTCTGAGCCACTCCATCGCCATCTTTGCCCACTGTCTAAAATAAACTGTTTTGGCGATTCCTAAATATCGATAAATGCCAATACATGGTAGAAGGATTGATTGACATGGAGGTAGGAATACAGGTGGGAACATGGCGTTATCTACTCCTATTGTCGCGTCAGAAGTACACTGTGAGTGAGTGGCGGCCATATTGGGTGCGAGAAAGGTGGAAAAGACTCGTATTAATGTGGCGAAATTTTCGCGTGTTTTACTTTTCTCGCTCAAATTGATAATGAAAGTATTTATTGCCAACCTAGGAAATAAAAGAAAAAAAAAACAACACAATTATATTTTAAGCTTTAAATTTTCAAATAATAATAAACTAATTGCATAATTAATGTCTTAAGTGAATTAAAATTATTTTAGTGACAAATGAATGATTAACTGGTTATAAATACTACTTTATTTTTAATAAAACACAATGATTTTCCCATAGAGAAGGTTACAAAATTATCGAAATTATCAAAACTTTGCAGCCTGTGTTCAGATTATAAAATTAGAGTACAGCACAATGAAAAAAAGCAGCTAGAAATCAACAAGGATAAATAAAGGAAAAACATAAATGAAAAACTTATTTTGATAGAGTTGCCGGAATGAGGATAAAAATAAAATAAAACTGTAACAAACTGTACATAAGTTTTTAAAAAAGCAGTCCCGTATTCTTTCTTTCTTTATTATTTTTTTATAGAGATGCATGGAATACTTGGTATTCGTATACTGTATATCGGCAGACGAACCGATTATTTGTTTTGGCAGGGTAAGGGAATGTGGGGCAAAGTGAAATGGTTAAGCTGACTCAGCTTTTTCAAAATGAACGAATTGGAAATTTGTATTGAAAATTACAGTACATGGAAGAATTGTATTTAATAATAAAACTTGCATTGTAATAGTATTTTTCATTTTCGGCGGCGAATTTTAGCTTTCAAGAAAGAATTTTCGCTTTATTTTTTCAAGGGGGCAAAGTGAAAATTGAAATACTTTTGAAATGAAAAGTTTTCTATTCGATTATAAAAAATATTTTTGATCAAAGGAATCAGTAAATAAAAGATTGAATGAATAAACAAAAAGGTGCTAAAGGAAATAAACGAATAATTAATTAAATTAATTAATGTATGAGGACAAATAAACAAGTGATGAATAAACAGTAAATGAATGAGAAAATAAGTGTATGAATGAAAAATAAGTGAATTACTAAATTAAGGTATTTTAATAACGTAATTAATAAAAAATACGTAAAAGATTCAATGAATGATTCAATAATTAAACGAAATTAACTTTTCACTTTCCCCGCATGTACTTGTCTAACTGTACAAAATAATTAAAATACTAATAGGCTTAATATTAACTAAATGAATGTTGCACCGAATATTAGGTCTCAATTAATATTTCAATTGTTAATTACAGGAAATTTATCATTTAATAATACCAAAAATAATTTTCGACTTACAATAAAATATTACAACATGAGAATCATTTTTTGAAAATTGCTGATTTTCAGAGTTAATTTTTTCTTAGCTGGAATAGGCTACATTTTTTTTTACTACATAGTTAAAATATTACTAGAAAGGTGGTGCTAAAAGCAGAGTAAATATTTCAGCATTTCACTTTGCCCTCTTATTCACTTTTTGTCCCACATTCCCCTACTTCAACATTCAACAACCGCATAGTGAACAAATTTAAAACTTTGAAAATTCTCAAAGAAACATTTTTTATGCAATGAATGAAAGTATCAGTATAATACCATGTTACAATATTAATTAAAATCCTTACTTATTATTTTTTTCTCATTTAAATTAATTTAAATATTTTTAAAAAATGCATAGACCATAAATTTAAATCTTGTTGCTTTTAAATGTTTATTAAATCTTCTGACACATTACATTAGTTTTACTGTTTTAAACAAATGACACAATAACCAGAAAAGAATCCATAATGTTAATTAGTAATAAATGTGAAACCTTAATTTATTGCGAGTTTACATTAACTGCTAATTTTTTTACTTAAAATCAGGGATGTAGTAACACACCTCCATGCATAAAATGTCCAGCTAAAGTTTTTTTTTAAAGAAAAACAATTGCATTTTAAATTTTGTAGCACTTTAATTTCTAATTTTTACACCTATTGAGATATTAAATATTGATTATAAAAACAACCTATTAAAAATTAGTCTTTGTAATCAAAGTTTAATTTGCACTTAATAATAAAAAATGAAACAATCTGAGAATGTTTCAAATTTCATTTCACAATTTTATTGATAGAATTGTTTATAAGTTACCAATGAGTAGCAGCAAATCACATCAATAAATTCTAATTTGTAATGATATTTTAAGCAACTGGGGTTTGTATTTGTGAGTAAGATAAATGCAGGATTATTTATGACACAATATGTTACCTTCACATTTTGTGTACGACTTGCTCCAGACGTACATGTACAATGTACCCTGCCTCTCCCCACAATATAGTGCCCTATTTTTGTTAAAATTTTATAGATGAAGTATAATTTAAGGTTTATGGGGAAAATTTTTCAGAAAAAAAGTATTTATTGTTTTTATGAACTCTGAAACGAACTTAGGGCATCACCCACCAGATGGATGTCACCCTGGGCTGACCACACCCTCTCAAGAAAGGTTTTTTGACTTAGCAAAAAAGGCTTTTTTTTCTCTCTCAAGTTACAGCTTTCAAAAATTTAAAGCAAACGATTTGATCAACATCCATATGTTATGCGCTGATGGTGAGAGCAAATTAATCCTTTTCAATTATTTAAAAACATGGGATTTCAAAGTAATCTTACTTCTAAAATCCTAACTATTGGAAAATTCGATATTCAAGTTTAATTTCTAACGCTGTATGCATCTTAGGTACAACGCTAAATTTTCATAAAAAGGAATTAGTATTTCAATCTATGTTTTGAGGTTTAACCCCTTCCCATTAGGGGGAGGGGATTGAAATAAATAAATAAATAAATGAATGGATAAAAAAAATCTAGGACTCGGTGTCGGCCATTTTCCGTCCGACTCCGTAGCCCTGGTTAAATGAACCTTTTGAATGCGATTTGTCAAAAATCGCTTTTGCAAAATGCGATTAATAACAGATTTTTTAAAAAATACTAAGCACTTTTCATAGTGCACTCAAAAGGTCAAAATAACTATTCTGGGTCAGAAAGGACAATTTAAATATCCGTGTAGTTTGCATTCCAAGAAAAAGGCTTCACAAACGCAGAAAAGTACGGCTCAAGTCACGTAGATAATGTTTTATCATTATCTAGCTTTTAATGATAAATTTGAGTGTTGAAACATGCATATTTTTCTCAATGGGAAAGTTTGGTTTGAAATGACTTGAGCGCATTTTTTTTTCGTTACTGAAGTCTTTTTCTTGGAATAATTAAAAACTACAGAAATACTTTGTCCTTTCTGATATAATTGTCCTTTCTGAACCAAAAAGTCTTGTCCTTTTGAGTGCATTGTGTGAAGTGCTTAGTATTCTTTAAAAAAATTTGTTCTTTTGAAGATTTTCGTTTTTAAACAAAGTCTTTATTTAGCTTTAAGTTGTATCTTACAATTAAACAAATCATTAATGAAATTCCGAAGTCTGCAAGTGATCTAGTTGCTGAGAAGCAAAAGAATGGTTCACAACATACAAGTTTTGTGATAAAGATCCTAATATGTCATTTTTACTTAACCTCGTTATCGATTATTGCCATAGATGAGGATAAAAACCCCCAAAAAGCAATGACAATGAATAAATTTCATTCCTGCTCCTGAGAAGCTTCGATTAAAAATTGTCATTGTGATTACTATTAACAATACTATTGCAAGGCAACAAAATTTGTAAGAATGGGTTTTACTATTCAAACATTTAATGGGTATTACATGAAATTTGCTGTTTTCCATCCTAACCGAAAAAATAATTTTTTTGGAATTTTAATTTTTCTGCGTTAAGTTGTACCTTAAAATTAAGCAAATCATTAAGAGAAATACCAAAATCTCCAAGTCGTTTAGTTGCTGAGATATAAGCGAAAGCAGGCCTCAGATTTTTCTGTAACAACTAGGCCAAGTAGAGAAGTGCTTAATAAAAATGGGGGTTATTTATCCAATTTTTAATTTAAATACGCTGGAATTGGTAACTTGAAATTTCATAATGTTGCAAGAAAAATAAAAGTTTTAACATACTGTTTTGTGTATTTCATGAAAATAATTGAACTCAGCCAGCATGACCATTTGAAATATATTTAGCATCTTAGGAGTAAGCAATATGGAAGGGAGACCTTAGAAGTCAAATGTGACGGGTCTAGAGATGAAAACAATCGGAAGAAAACCGGAAAATTCCCGAAAAAAAAACGTTTTTTTTTCCGAAGGGGTTTATTTCCACTTCGGAAAAATTGAATTTTTTCAAGTTTTCAGGAGTTTTAATTGTAATTTTTAGCAAAAAGTGATTAGAAATTTCTCATACTTAAATTCTGATGCAATCCCACCCCCTCCTTGTATGTTAAAATTCTGTCCAACTTTGATAATGCAAGTTATTGCATGATAATATAATTTGCATATAGATAAAAAACACACTTAATACTTTTCGCAAAAAAAAATTAAACCAATATCCTTGGTGAAGAATTTATTTTCTTTCTTCATAAAACAAACAAGCATAACTTTAATCACGACAAAACTATGTTTCTGCTGACTGTGTGAACCAAATGTACTGCGGCAAAAAAAAAAAAAAAAAAAAAAAAAAAAAAAAAAAAACCGGGCAAGCAATTTTCCGTATAATTCAATTAAAAATATGAAGCAATTGGTTTAGAGAGTCCAAACTTATGTGTAGTTTAAGGTAAACCTTAGACTCTAGACTCTAAAACAGGCCATACAGTGTAACAAATGTGATTGAGGCCTAGCGAGTAGAGCGTTCACTCTAAAGATGATATCAAGTCGATAACAATGCGCCTTGCACCACTCTTGTCTTTTTGGCCGTATGAACTGGTGTGGATTTAAGTTGAAATGTCCAGTCTACATTGCTGTACTGAAGTGCTCTTAGGTCCACAGAAGTACAACAGCTTCTAATATGTCCTTTTGGTACACTTTTTGATTCATTTTATGACCCTCATCCACAAAAAAAGAGAGATTTTTTGTCGCTTGTGCTGATTTCATCACAGGCAAAGCCTGACTTCGGATTTTGGCGGTGTTTTTCTGAAATGTCCACCGTTCGTTTTTGTACGCTTTCCGAACATCGACTATGATTTCTAAGTCACTTGAAACGGCATACCGCATCAAATACTGTTTGTCGAGGCGCAACAAGCAAACGAATTGTCATTCTACTTGGTTAAACAACTTTAAAATAGCAGGTCTGTTGCTTAAAATTGTAAGAAAACCGAAAAACAATACATAAACTAGGACACATATTGTAAATTATTTTCTAATAAAGTGAGAAACAAAAAAAAAAAAAAAGACACTCTTCAAAATGAAATTACTTTACCTACATTCGATGACGCAATCTTTGTCCGAAATGCTTTTTTTTTTCCGCACCCTGTATACTGCCGTGCTAAGTACAAAAGTGAAATCTGTATTTGAGCTTAAGCAGGGAGATTATGTTTTAAAGTTCGACTCTTCCGTATAGTTGATTCAGATTTCTTTTTTTTTTCTTCAGAATTTATTTAAAAAAAAAAGTTCCTGATGCACACAATGACACAAAATCAAACATTTCATTCATTAAGTAAATACGAAATAGAGACAATTTGGTTACAACAACTCAGTTTTGTTCAAAAGTGTAGGTATGACTTCTTAAACTGAAACTCCAGTTTAAGTTCTGGTTCAGCTTTAGAAATCATTACGCGGTTTTGGTTTGGGGGTTCTGTTGGAAATGGAAAAGAAAAACCAATTTAGTTTTGATTTAGACTTAGACTGGATTGAAAAAAAAAAAAAAAAAAAAAAAAAAAAAAAACAATAACTTTCATCTTCAGAGAGTAAAGTTACATTGTAAGGAAGGGAAATAATACTTATTTTTCTTTTAAACAATATCAATCATGTTTCAAAGTCAAAAATTACAATTATTATTTCAAGTCAAAGGCGATCTAAAATAGAAAATGTAATTGTTATGATCAGACATATATTACCCAATATACTTGGTTGAATGGCGACTTGACTTATTTCTGGTGTTTGACCAAAAAGTTCTCAGTTAGAAAACAAAAAGTTTTTTTTATTTCTTTTTGTAATGAAACTTACTGTTATTTGTAATTCTGTCAAGTAGAAAAAGATGTGTGGATTGCATATATTTTTTAATGTTTAACCCTTTATATGTTCCTAGAAACACAGAGCTATGAGAAACCCTATTATTATTTATTAAAAAATCAATTTTTCCATTTTTTCCCGAAAAAAACCGGTAAAAAACCGTTTTTTTAAACCACTACAAAATTTCCGGAAATTTTACATCTCTAGACGGGTTCCAAAATTTCTGTGTATGCCTCAGCCATTACTAAACTAGAGTGACCATAACTGCTCAAACCAGTGCATTTCAATTTATGTCAGAAAAATGTATGAACCGTAGTTGAAAATTACGGATGAAAATTTCACAGCTATAAGACTGCAATTTCTAAGCTCTAACACTCTGAGAATCAATTCTTCCCAAGAACCAGAACTGCAACATCACAGTTCAAAAACAATCTAAGTTTAAAAAAACCCTAAACCATGCCCATTAGTTAGTCATTTAATGTAACGCAATTCTCCTGACTTCTTCATTTTTATTTTTATATGCTAATAATGACTTCTCTGAGAGTGGAAGCTGGACTGGAACTGTTTTGGTGTGTGGGAGACAGAGAGTGTTTTGTTTGAAAAAAGTTACTATGAAAAAAAAAAAAGAATAACATTTGTAAACCCATGCATTCCACCAATTTTTGCCCTTTCGCTAATATATAAATAAAATTATTGAGGTACATACAATTTAAGTGCGGCTTACTAAACGCTTGTGTTTATGAATTAATACGAGTTGTAAACTTCTGTCTGCACATTTTACAAAAAGTACAATACAACTTTTTTTAAGATCATTTTTTTCTTTTTACTGAAATTTTCAAAAAAGTCAAACACAAATGAAATACTTTTGCAGGTGTGTGCATCTCTAAATTCAAAAGTGAATATTTTGATCCGATCGTCTAATAATACTGAATTTTATTGAGAACATAGAAGCATATGAGACCCAGAAAATGTGGTTTTCGAGATGGTAATGTATTTTAAAGTTAGTTGGCAAAGTCGTCAAATACGACCCCTCCCCCCCCCCGGCTGAATTTTGTTTAAATGCACATCTGATTATATGCATAATTATCAATTATTACAACTGTTATTCAATAAAATTTAGAAAAAATAGCTTCCAAGTTCTTGATCAATCATTCAATGAACGCTAAAAGTAGCTATTTTACAAAAGCAATTATTTGCTCTTTTGTAATAAAATATTATTTATTGGTTTTGATAAAGTAGATTGTTATTTAAATTAGCATTTGATTTTTTAGTTTAAACAAATAATTAATCAAGTCATTATAATTAATTTTTCAGTCGAAAACAAACTATAAGTGTTTATTATTTTCCTTAAAATGAATTAAATATTTTATTACTAAGGTGTTCTTTTTTTAATTAATTGGAGACGACGGTTTTCCCTGGAACTGGATGCCTGAGTCGAATGTTATTTCCAGTCTCTAACCTTGACGGTTGCTTTCAATGAACTTGCCCCTATTTTGCATAGGCACGTGCAACCAGTTTCACCACGTGGAAATTCTCAGAAGGACCCCCCCCCCCCCCCGGAATCCCGACTTGTGGCTCAGTTGCTCTCTTCTCTACCACGTTGAACTTTTCAATGGCAACCCCTGCCCTGAACCGCGAATGGTGCTAAAAATTGCGCCAAGCTAGGGCGCCAGATTGTTAAGCTTAGAAATTTAATCTTGAAAACAGTCTTGAATGTCCGAGCACCTAAGCCCCTCCCTTCAGACCTTACGTAGAGTCGGAAGACACCGGATTGGTCAATCGTGTTTTCGGTCAGTGGGGCGGAAGCCTCCCGTGGAGAAATTTTTGAACCAAATGGGAAAACACCATTGAATTTAGGGAGGTATCGTTCGAAAACGGGTGACCAGGATGACCAAATGACCAGTTGAATGAATTAAACCAAGCAAAGAATCTCCTGCTCTGTTGATTATTGACAATCATAAATCTCACATAGCTTTTCAGGCTATCTTATATTGTAGTGAAAAAAACATTATCATGGTTGGGTTGCCTTTCCATCGCATCGTCTCTAGCTCCTGATGCGTCGTTTTTCTGCCCATTAAAACCCTATACTATATATAGCCAAGCATGTGACAACTTAATGGCCATTTATCAAGAATAAACTATCACAGAAAAAAATATTGGTGAGCTTTTGAGCGCCGCCTACTGCAAAGCAGCTACAGTTGGAAATGCCGATAAAGGGTTTAAGGAATGAGACATCGAGTCTCATAATTTTCTCGTTTTCTGCGGACTATGACGTAGTTGACTCTGAAACTGAGAATAATAGTGCTAATCTTCAGACCTTGGGAGTAGAAAACCAACATATAAACCCTCCAGACGAAGCAGAAATTATGGCAAATGCTGATTCCGATACACCAAAGAAGCCTGTTAGAGTTTTTGATTTCAATGCATTGCCTAAAGTAACACAATGCGAGAAAACAAAAACTGAAGCCCAAACATTCTTACAAGCACAACCATCAAAGAAATGTCAGAACAAGGAGCAAAGTGGAAGAAAAAAAAAAAGAATTATTTAAAAATGATAGAACATTTTGCTTGCAGAAACTTAATGTAGAACTTTAATTCCTTTAACTATTTTTCAGATCACCAGATGTCGCCTTAAGCGTCTTTAATAAACGCACTCATATCATTTTTAAATTGTAACAATAGCGTAGCGAACTGCGCAGTACTCTCCAGTCAGCCATTATCTATACAACATGTTTCTTTCTACGCACTACCAAAGGTAGGCGATTATGTATTATATATTTTAGTTCATAATGTTTTTCATATGCAAATATATTCATCACACTGTATATAATCATTGCTTTCATTAAATATATGGATCGAACTTGCGCCTTGTTATTAAAAGTAACATTTGATTATGAGACTGAAGCGATTGAAGATTTTGATGTTTAGTATTTAACTTCAATTAAGTAAATTTAAAGTCGTAAATGTTTCAAAATGAAACTTAACCTTTTGAAAAATAAGTATATTTTTTCAAATGGCTGACTTAAAAGAAAAAAAAAAGGCGCAAGTGTAAAAACTGAAAAAAGAAACTAGTTCTTTAATGAAGAATTTTTTTTTTCTCTATAAGTATTGTTATTGTGTATTTTAAATTGTGTTCACATATATCTTTCAATTTATCACAATGGCTCAAAAAGATGCTGTGTATATTGACAAACTTAATGATGGCAATTATTCAATTTGGAAGTTTAAAATGGAACAACTTTTAATTAAAGAAGGCTTATATGATGTCGTGTTCGAAGCAAAACCGGAAAAAGTAGATGAAAAATGGAATAAAGGTGATAGAAACGCTAGGGCTTTAATTTGCCTAAATATTAGCGATTCGCAAATAATACATGTCCTGCATTCCAAATCAGCATAAGAAACTTGGGAGCATTTGAAATCCGTACATGAGAGAGTAAATTTAACAAATAAGTTATTTCTTCTCAGAAAATTATATTTTATTAAATACTATGAAAACTCAAAAATTCAAGATCATATTACCGAAGTCTTAGAATTAACGGAAAAATTAAGAAGCATTGGCGAAGAAGTGAAAGAAAATAACTTTATAGCAATTCTGTTATGTTCATTGCCAAATTCATACAGTAACTTAATAACTGCGATAGAAAGTAAATCGGAAGATGAATTGACTTTAGAATATGTAAAAGGGAAATTAAAAGAAATAACCATTTTCGAGATCAATGCTATTATTTAAATCAACAAGCAGGCGGCGCCTCTCGTGATTCGAAGCCGAAACAAAACTACAAAAATAAAAATTTCACTAACGAATGCAGATCCACAGCGCTCAAGGTCAGTACAAGCCAAATAATTCCAACGCGGAAGTAAAATATAAAGAAAGAAGCAAGTGTGCTTGGGAAACTGAAGCCATACATAACAGGAATGAAACCGATGCACTAAATAACGGGGATACTTACTGTAGTGAGTTAGATGAATCTGTTTTAATAACAAATGAATATTCTAATTTAGCAGAAGATACTGAATTTCTGATTGATTCAGGTGCTACTTCACATATGGCGCTTAATTTAAATCTTTTCTGTCAGCTAGATAAAAGTAAGAAGCAAAGTGTTACTATTGCGAATGGGGAGAAACTAAAATCTCAAGGTATTGGTGATATACGTTTCAAAGTGAAAACTTTTGACAACACAATAAACAGAATCAAGTTGGAAAATGTTTATATGTACCAGACTTAGATAGCAATTTATTATCTGTAAAAGCGTGTACTGATAAAGGTTGTGTTGTCAAATTCGAAAGTGATAAATGCACAGTTACGAAAAATAATAAGATTATACTGAAAGGAGAACCAACTAATGGTTTATTCAAACTGGATATAATTAAAAGCGATGAAAGATCGTTTACCGTATCTGAAAAAGATGGTACTTGCTCGGATTCAAACTGTATTTTAAAATAGCATCAAAGATTAGGCCACAGAAGTTTTGAAGCGATCAAGAAAATAATGAAGGATGACTTAGCAAGAGGAATACAAATTAAAAACTGTTCGCATAACTTAGATTGTTCAACATGCATTAAAGCTAAGTTAACGGAGAAACCATATCCTAAGAATGCTAATTATAGATCAGAACAGATTTTAAATTTAATCCACACTGATTTAGCAGGCCCATTTGAAGTTGAAAGTTTAGGCGAAAAAGATATTTTTTAACTTTTATTGATGATTATTCGCGGTATACTCATGTGTATTTTCTTTCTTCAAAAGATGAAGTTTTTGATAAATTCAAAGAATACGTATCATCAACAACTAATAAATTCAGAATGAAGATTAAAACAATAAGATCCGACAATGGAAGAGAATACTGTAACAAAGAAATGGAAAATTACTTCAAAGAGCTAGGAATTTCTCATCAAACCACAGTTCCTTACTCACCGTCTTCTAATGGAACGGCTGAACGCAAAAACAGATCTCTACTTGAAATGACTATTGCTATGCTTATAAACTCAAAGTTACCAAAAAGTTTTTGGGCAGAAGCAGTTTCAACAGCAAATTATCTTCAAAATCGATTGCCTACAAAAGCAGCTCCGAAGACCCCTTACGAACTTTGGAACGGACAAAAGCCAAATTTGGGTCATTTGAAAGTTTTTGGATGCAAAGCATACATGTACGTTCACAAACAGAAACGGAGGAAACTTGATTGAGGAACCTGCATGCATTTTTTTAATTTTTTTAAATGAAAATTTAGGCCATTTTATAACGATAGACACCAGTTTCAGTTCATTCGGACTGCTAGTAATTTTTTAATTAATTCTTAAAGTCTCCCGATTAGCCCCGCCCCCTTAGTTTCCCCATCTCCGCTGATGACGTCAAGATTCATTCCCGCACCCCGCTCCTTATTCTGGCACGGGACGCACGTGCGTGTATAGAAGAACATTGCTAGTATTCTCAAGATAGCTCCACGCACAAACCATAGAAGTTCAATTTCACAAACTGCCGAAAAGCAAGTACTATATTGTACCTCATAGCAAAAATTCAGCATCGTACACAACAAATTAAATATTTTTAATGAACCAAGAGGAGAAGTTAAAAATAGTGCAATGCAATTAGTACTACTAAAAAAAAGAGAGAGGGAGAAATACTAAACTGTATTTTTCACTATTCTATTGCAAAAATAATTTTACAGAAACTATCAGAATTGTATATTAATTACATAAAATTGTTTTGCTTTTTATAAAAGCTATTCCTGATCACTATTCTTTCCTTTTTTTTATTCTTCAAACTGAAACGAGTTTGTTTTCTTTGAGCATAGAATGTTATTTTTCATGTATTGATTTATTTCATTTTGCTCTGCTTCAAGTATTGCATTCAAAACAGTTATTGAAATCAAAAGTCTCGATTTGAATTTCATAGTAATTTTTAAGATTTAAAAAAAAAACGAAGGGGATTTTTGAATGATTTGCATCTCTAGTCTGCAAAATTCATGAATAATAATAATAATAAATAAATAAAGCACTAAATAAAGTACTTTAGGAGCAAACAATAAAAATGAGGAAGAAAGGTATTGAAGAAATAATAAATTCTGAAAAATTTTAAATTTAAAATCATATTTTCTTTTTACTTCAAAACATATTTTTAAAAAGTATAAAATTCGAAAATGGTTACAATAAAGGTTAATATAGTTTTCATTTATTAATTTGTATTACTTAGCTCTGCTCTAACTTCTGCGTACAAAACGAGGGTCGTGCGAAGACATGACGTTAACCTCCCCCCCCCGCGCCCCCCATACGAACAAAGAAATGAAGGTGGTTCGTTGTAATTTTAATGAACAATAGACGAACGTCTTTGTAATTTAATTGCTAATGAATGAAAAAATCTGAATTACATATGTAGTAAATGTTAAAAAACTAGTAAATGAAACTTTATTAAGTGATCGCTTTTCAAAAACAATTTTCGAAAAGAGGAACACTTTAAAAATATTAATGTTACTTATGTAAAATGTCACTACACAAGATAAAAAACAAGCAATCAAAAAGTAATTCAGTACGCATTTAAATCAATCTGAAAACATGTCTAAGCATTTAAAAGCAAAAAAGTAATGAACAATTGTTAACCTAACACATTACGTGTTATTTTTCAGATCAATAATATAAATTTTAACAGGCTAAAAAAAAGAAAAAAAAAAAAAAAAAAGAAAAAAAAAAAAAAAAAAAAAGAAAGATTTTAAGAGAATGGGGTTGTTTTCGAAATTTAGAAATATTTTCCTGAAAGAGCATGCTTGAAAACATAGGATTTGACCATTTTTTAATTTTTTGACAAAGTTTAATATTCTTAAAAATTATTTTAATCGGTGCGCAGATTCAATTTCTTTTCTACGCTTCTGCACATGACATCACAAGTGATGAAATGCCAATAGTGCAGAGCGCAATATTTAATTCGCTTCTGAATTATAAAAACCTGGAAACGCGCTAGACAGCAAGCGTAAACACTCAGCACGCCAGTGGAGTATGCGCCAAAGTTCATCACTTCTGACGTCGAGAATACCACGCCTTATTTGAAAAATTAAAAATTAAATTTTTTGAAAATAAAAGATTTTCCTGGCTCCGTGTTATTTCTTTTTCATTCTTTTAACTTCAGTGACAAAAAGTAGTACTTTTGATTGATGGAAACAACCCCATTAGGAAAAAAAAAGCGCGTAAATTTGACAAACAAAAAGATAGAAAACGGTAAAGTTCATATATGCTGAATGTTATAAAGTATTAAATTAAGAAGGTTCATTCCCCCATATTCCATGCGGGGAGAGGTATCTGCCTAGCTTGGCTTCAGCAATTTGTTTGATATCTTCTTAATTTATTTTTTGAGCGTCATTATTTTTCATGGCTTAAATGGCAAATAGTGTTCATTAGCTCTGCCTCATTAATGAACACAAATACTGTTTTATGAATGTCAGCATCTCTTGCAAGCTGTGACAGTCACTCAGGCTTGATTGAGGCACAGGTCTACTAGGCCCTGGGCCTGGAGTTCATCTTTCTAAGGGGTCCCGAATAATAAAAAAAAAACCTATGCACAGCATTAAACAATTATGCATTTTTGTAAAAATGAAAAAAAAAAAAATCATGTTTTAAGTAAGTGTTAAACATTATCTAGCGTTGCCTTAAAGTGATGGAATGGACTGGGGGGGGGGGAGGCGAGAAGGGCTTCCAAAGTACTGTAGGCCTTGGCCTCACTTTTAGTTAGTCAGGCACTGCAGTCACTGGCACTAGTCTAATTTGTAAAATTCTGATTAGTATCTTTAAACATAGAAATAAATCTTTCATTTTTGTTTTCCTTATTAATTTTTAAATTTTACTTTAAAGTGATTTTATTTTGAATTAGTCAATGATGTACAGCTCAAAATGAATTTTTCTTGTGTCGGATTTTTCAAAGGGAGGGGGGTTGTGTCTCAATAAGCCGTACGACCATGACATATAGAGGTGTGGATAAGTGCTCTGTATTTAATTTATTGTGTAAAGAATTTTGAAGTAATTTACTTGTGAATAAAATATTGATGTTCAATTCAAAGTCAGATTTCTGGTTGTAAGAATTTCGGGGGTTAAGGGTAGGCGAGGAACGAGGATATACACCTCTTCCTCTTCTGAAGATCAAAATAAGAGCACCTTTGTTTTCGATAAACAACGGCAAACCACGCTGCACTCCTATCCCTTCGTTTCGACTACTTCGGAACCGGTTCTCTTCTAACCCAGAGACTGAATCTTGACGTTGTGCATGCTCCTCCTCTTTTTGTGTCACGTGAGCTTCGTCCCGTTTTTAGCTAGTTTTAAGTTGTAATTTTGAAGAATCCAAGTCGTTTTTTTAAAAACTGAGTTGATTTTTGGGAGTTTTAAGTAGAAGACTATTCAAATTAATCAACGTTCCGCAATTACCCGAACCATGCAGGTTCCTCATTACACATGATTGACCATGTCATGCGCGAGATGCGAAACATCATCGACATTCGATGTGATGTGAAAACCTGCTACCATCTTAAAATTACTCGTAGTAGGTCAGGATGAAGTTGGAAGTCATTTTCTAAAAATCTGAATACTGTGGAAAACAACTCAACTCTGCTCAAAAGTTCGTGTGATATTCTATGACGTCAGTAGCAAGAGACTTATGTACACTTCTCATTGATTAAAGTGAATATTCATTGGTTTATAGTGGATGTTTGGAGAATCATTTTCAGAGTGATTCTGAGCTTTGAAAGACGTCGTGAAATTTTATTCTATGTGCTTAGGATTTTTCTTCACCCGCTAGTGTTAAAACCTAGTTAGATTTATTTTTTTAAGTTCATAGGAAGTTATTTTAGTATTGTGACTCCCTAATCCTATGAGAGTTAAGAATGACTAACGTTGGTGAAAATCAATCTGAAACTTTGAAGCCTGAAGATGAACAGATGGATGCAACGAACATGAAAATGAGCATTGAGGCCTCTCCACAGCCTGATGATATGATACACTTGGGTGATTGTATTTTCACTTTAGTGAATACTTTTCGGAAACGTACACACGTGCATATTAGAAGATATACGTGTGGAAAAGATGGTATTCTTCGACCAACTAAGGATGGTATTTCCTTAGAACCAGATGTGTGGAGATCACTTATTTCAAGCCTACGTAAAAATATAAATCAAAAATTAATCGAAGACCGTGATTTCGCTTTTGTTATAAAAAAGGACTTATATGTATTCAACGAGAGTGCGAATGGTAACATCTGTGTTAGTGTGCAAAGATTGTTCAAACTGAAACGAGAAGTGTTCCAGTTGATGCCTGATAGAGTTCTACTTTTGGAAAGCCAGATTGACAAATTGTGTTACGCGTCCCCTTGTATCTCACGTAGTGTCAAAGACAAACTTATGACTTATACTCCAAAAGAGTACATCCTTTCGGAAATTGAGAAAAAATATCCCTGTGATTGTCGATGTGATAAAATCAGCACATATACATCACAAGAAGTTAGTAAATTGGCTGATTCTCTACGTAAGTGTCTATTTGATGAGCTCATACGCAACATAAACTACCTTTCTAAAAAAGAATGTGTGGATTGTAAAAATGGATTCATTTTTTACATGAGAGTGCATGAATGTGAGTCATTAACAAGGGGTCGAAAGTTCGACACTTTTTTCGAACAGGCTCTTTATAATGTTAATTGGGAAAACTTGGCTCGTGACTTCGTTACTTTGAATGTTGATAGTCCATGTTTAAACTGTCTTGTGTCTGATTTATTTGATGCAATCGATGTTAAAAATATACTTGAAAGTTTTGAAGAGTTTTACTTAAAGATGTAAGTTTATTTAATTGTCTTTTACTATGTGTGTGAATAAATTGTGTTTATCATTTTAAAAGAGACTTGCGTTTTTATTGAGTTGTTGAATATGGTTGATGGATTATACTTTGAAATCACTCTTACACATATTTTTTATATGCACTTTCTTGTAAGTAATCTTTATACTATCGGTGTTGTCTTCATCTTATTGTATGGTTTTGTAATTAAGACTGAATGAAAATATAATTTTTGTGATATTTCAATAAATTAATACATGCGAAGGACTTCGACTAATGCTAAGTGGAAAGTCAAAATTAGAAGCATAATGCTTAAACATGTCCATGGTTTGAAAACAATACACAGTTATATTCACATACACAAACTCGTACGTGTCTATATACTTATATTGGAGAAAAATTTTAATATAGACCTTCAAATTCTCATATGAGATAAGAACGCTCTTTCTTAACTTAGTTGGTTACATGATCGATAAAAGACCCTCACCTATTTGTGATTTGTCATGAAATAATATACATTGATAGATATGTTACTAAGTGTGTAATAGTTTTTATTTTTCTTAAATTCAAAGTTAAAACCAATTTGTTAATTGTAGAATTATATTAAGTGCTAAAAATGTGATATTTTCGGTTATAATTTCGGTTGATGAGTAAAGTTTAATTACAAGTTCCCTCACACGAATGAACAATAACATGCTAGATGGATATTTGAAAGCTTGAGTGTATGATTTGTAAGTATCTTAAACATTATTATTATTATTTGTAATGCGTGTGTGTTAATTAATACTTAGAGTGCAAAGAGTAAATGGTTAAATGCTATTGGTTATTAATACTAAGAGTAAAGTGTTATTGAGTTTTAAATTTAATTAAATCATTTCGTTTGAAGATTCAGTTGAAAAAAATTTTATTTTGTAAGTTTGAAAATTTTTGAAAAAAAAAAAAATAGTTTTGCAAAAAAAAAAAAGATTGAAAAGAAAAAAAATAATGTGTTACAAAAATATTATTATTATTTTTTTTTGTTTTGAAAAAAAAATATTTTTGCGGAAAAATTTATTTTTGTAAGATTAAAAATTTTTTGATTAGTGGTGATTTTTTTTTAATTAGTGGAAAAATATTACAAGTTTGAGAAATTATTTCTTAAAAACATTTTATATTATTGAAGAAAAAAAAATATTTGATTTCATTTTCTAAGTAGAAAAATATTACAAGTTTGAAAAAATACTGTTTTGAATCAAAAATCTGGTTTTGAAAGAAATATTCTTACAAGTTGGAAATTTTTTTTATAAGTTTGAAATGAAAAAGAAATTAATTCGAAATTACACAACAATTACAAGACGCGCTTGCTAAGGGGTGAATCATACTCGCACGTGGGGTTTGTTATCTGTTATCGGTAAAGGGGTAGATAGCAATATTGATAAAGTCATTTCCTCAATTTGCATCGGTGTGTGTGGACTATCCGAAGTGCTGTAGGATAAGGGTAGCTTTTTTCAACAGCCGCGTTGATTTGCCGATATCACGGCATGCCTTCTGCAAATCGACGATGGGGAGCCAGCCGTATGCAGCGATTTCAAATAAAACATGCGTGTTGTTGTAATTTGTGAGATTGAGTTATAATTAACAATCCACTTATTACAATTTCATTCATTGTTTTTGAATAACATCGCGATAGCTGGTACTTGAGGGATTTCACCCCAAAAAGGTTAGTCTTTTGTACTTAATTTTACTCAGTATTTAGTTATAACTTAATTTTGTCAAATTTTAGATTAAGTTTCTTAATTTAACGCATAGATGACCATTTGAATGTTTTGTTCGAAAAGGATAAAGACTATAAAGTAAATGATGTCGATTTTGTTAAAGAAATTAGTTGTTAAAGTAAAATATTATCGGGAAAATGAAATAGACAAAGTGAATCTAATTCATGAAAGTTGAAAATTTTTGTTTTATTCTAACAAGAGTGGTTGTATTTAAAAAAAAAAAAAATAATAATAAAAATAAAGCAAAATACTATGCGATGAAATGACTAAGTTAAATACTAATGAAAAAAATAATTATTAGAGTTGATTAAATAAAATGTGATAAATTAAATGAAACTCTTGAAAAACATATAAAGTGATGAAATGTAACTTGAGTGCGAAATTTGCTTACTGGAAAAAAATTAAATAAGTTGATTTTTTAAAATTCGTGAAAATTTGTTAATGATAAGTGTTAATTACTACAAAGAGTAAATTGATTGCAAGTTTTTAAATTAAATTAGTTGGATGAAAATTGTAGACGTTATAATGTTTTAAAAAATTTGAGGGTTCGATTCCTGTCACTAATTGTGAAAATTTCTAAGTTTAAAAATATCGGGGGAAAAAAAACGATAAAGTAAAAACAAGCAAGAAAATGACTAAGTTAAATAAAATGATTAAGTTAAATACTAAGCGATAAAGTGACTAAGTTAAATACTAATCAAAAAATAATTAAATAAAATGTGATAATTTCAATAAAACTCTTGAAAAGCATATGTAGTGATAAAATGTAACTTGAGCGCGAAATTTGCTTACATGAAAAAAATTTTAAGATGATTTTTAAAATCCATGAAAATTTCTTAATGATAAATGTTTATTAATGCTAAGAGTAAATTGATTGTAAGTTTTGAAATTAATTTCAGTAGAAGTTATTTTTCGGTGAGTCTATTTTTAAAATTTGTAGGATTGTAGACATGAAGTTTTGATACTCGACTTATAATTTTAACATTTCTTGGGTTCTTCATTGATATTTAACATTTTTATGTGATGTGTTTTATTTTACCGTAGGTAAAAATAATTAAATAAAACTGAAATTTATAAATTGTAATTAGTTGGTTGTAAAGTAATATTTTGGAAAAGCTGTAATGAATGATAAATAGTAAAACGCAGTAAGTAAAATAGTAAAGTATGGTAAAGTAAAATAAAATATTATTGGATAAATGAAATAGTTAAAGTGAATCTACTTCGTGAAAATTTTGTTTTATTCTAACAAAAGTGCTTGTATGAAAAAAAAAAAAAAAAAATAAAGTAAAATACTATGCGATGAAATGACTAAGTTAAATACTAATCAAAAAATAATTATTAGAGTTGATTAAATAAAATGTGATAAATTAAATGAAACTCTTGAAAAGCATATGTAGTGATGAAATGTAACTTGAGTGTAAAATTTGCTTACTGGAAAAAATTAATTTGATTTTTTTAAAATCGTGAAAATTTGTTAATGATAAGTGTTAGTTACTACTAAGAGTAAATTGATTGCAAGATTTTTAAATAAATAGTTGGATGAAAATTGTAGACTTGATAATGTTTCGAAAAATTTGAGGGTTCGATTCCTGTCACTAATTGTGAAAAATTTCTAAGTTTAAAAATATCGGGGAAAAAAAAACGAAAAAGTAAAAACAAGCGAGAAAATGATCAAACTCTAAAGTATACTAAAAAAATCGAAAGCACGAAAAAATAATCTAAATTTGAAATGCTTGAAATTAGTTAAAGACTAAAAAGTAAGAAAATAGTTAAAGACTGAAAATAATTGAAAAACGCTAAAATAGTGGAAAAAAAAAAAAAAAAAATCAAAGTGCTAAATGACAGGAAAAAACGTTAAAGTTCAAAATGTATGAAAGAATATTTAAGTTAATTATTTCTTCGAAAATTTAACAAGTAAAAAAAAATATTTTGTTGTATGAAAGTAAAAAAAAATTGATTTCATTTTTATTTGTAATAAAAAAAAAAAAATTACGAGTAAGAAAAAAAAATAGTTAAGAAAATTATTTCTTCGAAATTTTAACAAGTTAGAAAAAATATTTTGTCGTATGAAAGTTAAAAAAAAAAAAAAAAAAAAAAAAAAAAAAAATAGTTAAGAAAATTATTTTTTCGAAATTTTTACAAGTTAGAAAAATTATTTTGTAAATTTGACAAAGAAAAAAAAATTAGTTAAGAAAATTTAACAAGTTAGAAAAAATATTTTGTTGTATAAAAGTAAAAAAAAGAAAAAAACATATTTAAGATGATTTTAAAAGATTCCGTGAGAATTTGTTAATCCTAAGTGTTAATTAATGCTAAGAGTAAATTGATTGCAAGTTTTGAAATTCATGCAAAGAATCAATGTTGTAAAAAAAAAAATGATAAAGTTTGAAATGCATGAAAAAGAAAATCAAAGTTTAAAATATATTTCAAGTCCACAAAGCATTGAAATAAATCTAAAATCTCGAATGGATTGTATTTAAATAAATCTTTACTTAAGTGAAAAACTGTGTTATTATGAAAAATAATAATAATGATGATAGTCTCAATTATGAGCTGAAATTTAGTTAATGATGTGCCATGATTAGTACTAAAGAGTAAATTAATTGATGGTTTTAAAATTAATTTAATTGTAATATTCGTTGTCATGGTACAGATTCACATTAAGACTGAAAGAGTAACGGGAAATATAGCATAGTGGTTAGCATACGTTTTTACTAACTCAAAGTTTGGGTGTTCGATTCCTGTAGCAACAAGTGTTGCCAATCGAAAACTTCGGTTGTCATGACAACAAGAGTTGCCATTCCCTAAAAAACGACAAAGTCCAAAAAACGTGGGCGCGCGAAAACGTGGTCGTGCGAAAACACGGTCGTGCGAAACGTGGACGCGCGAAAAACCTCCGTTATCTTCTTCAAGTTCCAGGCGCAGGCGCAATGGACGGCGGAGGGATGGCGCAATCGGGGAGGTCAGAGGAGCAGGAGGCAGGTTACAGGGGCAATGCATTGCCCGATTGCCCCTGCTGCAGCAGAACTGTCCTTTTTCCCCTACTCACCTCGAAGCGGTTTTTTGAAATTTCGATGTGGTTCTTTTTTTATTCCAATTTTTAGAACAAAATTATCATAAGATGGACGAATAAATTACGAAATTATCATAACGTAGAACCTTAACATGGGTACAAGCCAATTGGCGAGAAAATTCACCATACATTCTTTGTAAATATACCAGGGTTGGCTTTCTGCCGGCAGAAACTAGTTTTTGCCGTGCCAGTGGCAGAAACTGGTTATAACCGGTAAAAACTGGCAGAAACTGGCAAAAGCATAAAAACATCTTTAATTACTTAAGTGATTGCTAAATGACATTTGTTTAAGTAAACTAAAAAAATTAAACTTCATTTCATCATTTAAAAAAATAAAATCCTATGCTAATGCCCTTGATTTAGTTCGAGAAGGGAACTTTTCAATTGCAGATGCTCGTAATGTTTGGATTAATCTAACAAAGGACGAAAAATCATATAGGTGCTCAGGAAAGAGGAGTGACATACAGAATTAAAAGGCATTTCTGATTTCAATTTGCTCACTTATATGCTTTTAAATTGTTTGTGATCGAAACTATCACGTGCTTCAAGAAAGTGCCAGAATTTTACTTGCCAATACTATTAACATAGATTTTGTACCTAGTGTCACAGCTTTGCAAAACAAATTGGCCCTAATTCTCGAAACTTATTTTTTCAGTCGAATTTCTCCCACTACCCCAGTTACTACATGGTAAACCAGTTAAAAAAATATAAAAAAATAGATGAAAGTTTCATGAACATTGCTTGTTCCTTCATGCATTGCTTGCTAGCTCTTCTGTTTCAGGAATATTCTAAATTTTCTCATTTGTACATATTAGATTGAGAAACTGTTTAGATTTTAGAAACCACCTTTTCTAAGAAGCAACTGTAGTGTCCAAACAATGTAACATTTGATTTTAAATTGTGTGCGTGTGTGTGTAGTTGTGTATGTGTGCGCGTGTGTGTAGGATGTGGACGCAACCTGGAGGCGGCTTTCGCTATAGGAGCAGCATCGTGAGGACCCGGTCGACGGTGACAGGGTGCGGAGGGGTGGCGGTGGGAAAATAAAAAGATAGGACATTAAAACAGTCAAATGAGAACATTAAGCAATCGTGATTGCTCAAAACAAAGGCACTTAATGCGTTTTCCAATAATTTTAGTCTTCAACTATATATATCCCCTTTCCTCGGAACAGTTATTTTCAAAATTTTGCTCCATCGTTTACATCATTTCTTGATTCCAACTTTAGACACTTGAATGATATCTAAATACTGCTGTCCACAGTGTAAACCTATTTTTCACGAGACCAAAGAGAACCTAAATTTGCATTTCTATGGCTTTAATTTCAAAACTTTTCTGGGAAAAACTCTTCTTTTCCCATGCTCCTCCACAAATGTTGCTAAAGGTAAACAAAAAGTGCATTTTAAGACTTCAATTATGAATGTTTTTCAACTGAGATTAGCTTATCCAGCCCATATCCCTTAACTTGCTTTCCTAAAAGCGGTTTAAATGGCCTGTTTAGGGGGGCTTCAATTACAACCGTTTTCCGATAGGACCCTTTTCTCCTTCCGTTAATTACGGACAATAGCTTTACAATGAGGTTTTTGGAGATTTTTTTCAAGAGCTCACGAATCTTCCATCTACAATCCCTTTCTGTAATACGCCCAAAATAACTTCAAATTGGTTTTTTAGAGCCTCAGTGGCAAAATATTTCCAGGAAAGTATTATATAAGGAAAATATTCCAAGCCCCCTCACTTTCCCTTGAATGTAAGCGAACATTGTCTAAATCCCTAAGTTTTAAATTGCATTTTTAGGCTCGACAGCAGAAGAGCTAGAAGAGCACCCCTCGTCTAATGTCTCAACATGTAACGGCAGAATATTTAGGTTTCTAAGTTTCATTTTCAAAAGTATTTTGGGATTAGCACCCGAACCCTGACCTTTCTTCTTACATCATCAAAAATAACCTAAAAAGCGTTTTTGGGACACGAGTTCTCAAAAGTTACTCGGAAATTTCGATTTCGAAACATTTTCGTGCGAGATTCCTGAACCTATCCCCCTGACCTAACATTTACAATTTTTGTGCTTCAAAACGTTGGTTAATTGTTTATTTTAATCTCTAAAGATATCATAAAATTAAGTTTTTAAAACTTCATTTTAATACATTTTTTGGAGTTTGATCAAAACTTTCGGATGGCTCCTCCCAAAATGATCGGCTAGATCCGTCACTGAAGCTATGCAATCTTACTACTATTATAAATGCGGACGTTTGTCTGTATGGATGTATCTTTCTGCTATTATAAATGCGGAAGTTTGTCTGTATGGATGTATGGATGGATGTTTGTTACTCTTTCACGCAAAAACTACTGAATGGATTTTGATGAAACTTTACAATAATATAGTTTATGCAACAGAATAACACATAGGGTAGTTTTCACCCCGTTATGGGGGGCAAAACTCCCCTAGGGAGCGATAAAACCCAATTTTCGTATAAATTCTCTAATATGAGGATGAAAAAATACTTGCACATATTAACATTATATATCCACTGAAATCTCTGATTTTTCTGCTGAAGATGGCACCTGTTTCAAATTTCTTAGTCGAATAAAAAATGAGTTATGAGCTTTTTAGTTCCATGTTCGAAGGCTTTCCTCAACACAATATAGTATTTAGGGTATCATCTCAACTCCCTGTTGATAACACAATTGTTTACTATTTTTGCTTTTCGTCTGACTGTTCAAGGCTTTTCTCAAGCTAAGTTTTAAAGTAAGATTTTTTGCACAAGATAGGCAAATAATACATGGATTTGGCTGATTATTTTCCAGTTTTACGCAACTTTGAGGCAATTAATGCTTTTTTTTTAAAAAATTTATTTGTGTTGACTGGGTGCTTGATCGACTATTAAGAATCTCGCCAAACTTTTTTTGCGGAATCATTTCGATCGCTAAGGCATGAGGGAATTTTTTCAATTGTCGCTGTTTTTGAAGCTAAAAACTACGCGAATACTGTTTCTCTGTTTTCCCCATGTAACCGAAATATCGCCATTTCTTTAATCTTTCTTTCTTTATATCATTTGTTAACATGTAAAATGATCCGCCAACTAAACTAATCAAATCCATAAACAACACAAGTTTGCGCACAATTTCAAACACAATTGAAAAAAATTACTACTTATTCTGGAAACATTTCGGATAGCATCATTTCATGGTCACCAGAAGTATCTCAGTATTTGGCGACACTATCTCTTCGACAAAATTAGTAACACACAGTTTTACAAAGTAGGGAGGGGAGGGAGAAACTTATCCAAGGTATCCCAAAACGATTACCGCAAATTTCGTAACATTTTAAATCGCAGTAAGGGATTAAAAATTTGTACTTCAATAGCAATATAGAGACGATTTCAGAATACGTTCAAAAAAAAAAAAAAAAAAAAAAAAAAAAGATCATTTCACATCAGAGTGGGAGGGGGCGTCAATTTTTTTATTCAACGGACTTCGATTAAGTTTTTAGCACGGGCATCGCTGTGCGGGTACTGCTAGTGATCACATAAAGCTATTTTTTAAAAAGAAATCAATTGGGTAAATCGGGACCGAGGGACTTTAACAACAATATGCGATTGATAGCCATAAAACGTAACATTAAGCGGAGATAACTAAAAACTAAATGACTGATCTTCTTAAGGCTCTAAAATTTTGGTATCGACTTTTCGCTAAATATTTGAATAGGTTGGGCGTATCCTTGACTCTTAGCATAGAAAAAGAATCGTTCTTCATTATTAAAAGTTCAGGGTGGATGTTTAATCTCATTTGCATTTTTTATGAACTGTACCTATGTCTTCAATTGGAATATGTACACGCGTTTATTTTACAACTACAAGTCTGCCCCGATGAAAATTAGACTGACCGCGCCGCGGCTCTTTGATATTTCCCACATTTTCTTATTTCTAAATCATTAAATACTTATTTTAGACAGGATAAAATCGAACTATGTTCCGTGGACTTAGCACTTACATAAAAAAATTTGTTGCTAAATGGCGCTATTAAACACAATATTTATGATCTAAAAATTTAATAAACAGTTTTCCAACCGAAATTTTACTGTTTTGTTCAATTTTTCGTTGAAAAATATATTAATACGTTTTAAATTACTTACTTTTGTTTAGTAATTTTGTAACTAAAAGGAAATCAAAAATTGTATAATCCGCAGCTCTGAATGATCTTAATCTCAAGATTTCGTTTATTACACTAAAGCCAGTGCACATAGACATTCTTAAGTACAAAAAATTAGAAGGCACTTTACTTCAAAAAAAAAAAAAAAATAATAATGAATCACCGAATTCGCAACTCTAATAAACTATAGGGTGCGCTGCAGGCACTGTCTAATGACGGATGAAAAAGGTAAAACAAAAAAACACCGTAACTTAACTTGCTTTGGTTCTTAGTGAATGACAGTAATTTTTCATTGTGTCTGTGGGATGCTTTCTTTTCTATTCTTTCTGAAATTACATTACACCATAAACTGTCTGAAGCCTGTAATTTACCCCAAATGAAACACGTGGAATGGAATGTTTTACCTCTTTCGGTAGTATTGTTAATCACCGCAAGGTAACGTATTCGAGATCTGGAGTTGCGAATAGCAATAATTGACGTACAAAATAATTAAGAACATAAACAACTCTAACAAATGCCAATACATGTTTAAAAAATATTATAAAATTAAACATTAGCAGACGATAAATTAAAAATTAAAAAGTATATTTCACTTTCATATCACGATGTTTTATCTTTTCCTTTTTTAATAACATTGCTTTTTGATTACAACGATATTTTGAGTTCCTTTTTAGCCTACTTTCTCGTCAAAGTAAAATAAAATAAATAAGGACATGAAAGATGGTATGATGAGCTAAGGTTAATGTATCGTAAAAATATTGCTTAGTACAAAAAGAAGTCAAAAAATAGATAAAATCTATATACATAAATGGCTACATCTGTATGTATGTATGTATGTATGTCCGGGGTAATCTTCAGAATTACTGGACCGATTTCTACCATTTTTTCACCACAGATAGCTACATTATCAGGGAGCAACTTAGGCTATAATTTATTCCTAAAGAACTCAGTTTAAAAACGCTATGATGGAAAACAGTAAATGTCACGTAATTTCCCCATTAAATGATTATATATAAAACCCATTGTTACGAAAATTCGTTGCATTACAACAGCAATATTAAAAGTAATCATAATGAAAATTTTGAATCAAGGTTTCTTTGGAGCAAGTATGACATTTATTGCTTTCTTAGGAATTGTATCCTCATCTATATACATAAATGGCTACTTCTGTGGGGATGTCCGGGGTGCATATAAACTACCTTTACTCCTGTTCGGGCATAGGAAAATTTCAGGCCCTCTCATTGGCTTATTCGAGTGTCAATCAAAGCTTCAAAGCTGTGACTTACTGTAATATTGCTAGTCGTCTCTCGCAGTGTTTCCTGTTCGTAATCTGCTAAATACGAATAAGCATTTGCAAATGAGATCTTTATTTGAATGTTGCTGACAAAAACAACATTCTCATTTCCAATCAATTTCATCCTTTGCAAAACAATTGAAAGCTGCCTTTGAGAAACTATGCTTTTAAATAAAAAGAGGTGGCGCCATCTTTAAGCGAAAAATGCATGTTTTACGACAACGTTTTAATTTAAATTATTTTTTAAATAATATTTTGTTGATTAAAGAGCGAGTTCCACAATTTTTCATTTTCTTAATGATGTTTAATGCAATTTAAGCAGCTGTTCGTATAAAGAAATGATTACCATTTAAGTTAATAATAAATACTTATTGTGAAAAATTTTATACATGTTAATTTCTAACATAATTTGCTCTTGTACCAGTAAATAAATTTTTTATTGTATAACTCTTCTTTCTCGAAGCTATATCTATTGTTTCTAATTGTATCTGTCTGATATATTATGTACATCTGTTTTACAATATTTACTTTATAGTAAATATTGCAAAACAGGTAGTGAGTTCAATATGAATAAATTATGATTAGTTCCCTGTTGGTTTTAAAGTACATGTGACTGGACTAGAAAGTCATAGTATTATTAAAATAGTAATTCTTCCACATCATATGAAGAGAAATTACATTTTCATAAAACAGTTGCAAAACGATTCAGAACCGAAGAAGTTTTGTAACACTTACACATACACACATACACACTTTTATTAATAAAATATGTACATCAAGGGAAAAAATGCAAATTATAAAAGTGTGTTTACCCTAATTTTCAACTTCTCAAGTTCTACTAGAGACACAGAGTTGTAAAACAGCTTGTTTTAAATACAATTTAAGTTAGACACTTTTCAAAAAAAGAAATATTTTCACAAGATTGAAAATTAAAATTTTTTTTAATACTTTCAAATTTTATTCAATGAATATATGGTATTTATTGTATTTTAATGATTACATTCAAATGTTTTCAGAACTATTCATGAAACCAGAAACGTCTTATCAATCAGCAGTACAGCAAAAAAAAAAAAAAAAAAAAAAAAAAGAAAGAAAATAAGGAAAACCTTTTTTGATATTTTTGCTGAAAATATTTAGCAGCGGTTGATCTCTTCATGGGCCCAGTCTAAAAAATTTAGTTGTATTTATTACAATACATTAAAAGTCATATATTGATTTCAAAATTGTCTCAAAAATGTTTGAATTTTCAAGTTTTAGAATTTTGGGAAACTTTTTTTTTTCCCCTAATGTGTTTAAGTTAGATAGTAAATGAAACTGCATGAAATTCTCTTAAATTGCCTCATCAACTGTGTGTGATAAATGTTTTTTAAAAAAATAAATGAATTTAAGGTGTCAAAATGTGCGACTTCTGAAAGTTTTACTAGAAAGTGATTTGACTTGAAATAACGTATATATAATTTTTGCTTATTATAAATTATATTTAATTGCTTTTTAATGTTATTTTCAATTATTTCATTCATGGGTTTAAATTACCTATTCCTTTTTACATAACTTTAAATATTATGAAAAATATTAAAAGATAAAGAATTTGCTGCTTAATTTTAAAAATTTATATTGAGAATTAGTTGGCAAATGATCATAACTAAATTCCAATATTACCTTCTTCAAAAACGCCATTTTTTGCTTAAGGATAATGCTATTTATTCATTTAATTATATATTTTACATGTTTTTTTTTAATTTTAAAGCAGAGCATTATTTTATTTTATGAGTTTTGAAATTAATACAAAACAAGAAGGATATGTTCGCTAGACTCCCTCAATATTCAATTGGAAGTCTTATTCTCGGCTGCTAACTCATATTCAATAGAAATTAGCTAGAAATAAACTGGCACAATAGAAAATTATATTAGAAATTATTATGTATTAAATTATTCACTAAAAGTATTTATTATTAACTTAAATGGTAATCATTTTTTTAAGAAGAGCTGTTTAAATTGCATTAAATATCATTAAGAATATGAAAAATTGCAAAATTCGCTTTTCCATCAACAAAACAATTTACCATAAGAATTATTTTTAAAATAACTTCAATTTAAATTAAAACGACGTCGCAAAAAATGCACTTTTTGCTTAAAGATGGCGCCACCTATTTTTATTTCGAAGTATAGTTTCTCAAAAGCAGATTTGATTTGTTTTGCAAAGGATGAAATTGATTGGAAATAATAATGCTGTTTTTGTCAGCAACATTCAATTAAAGATCTCATTTGCAAATGCTTATTCGTATTTAGCAGATTACAAACAGGAAACACTGCGAGAGACGACTAGCAATATTACAGTAAGTCACAGCTTTGAAGCTTTGATTGACACTCGAATAAGCCAATGAGAGGGCCTGAATTTTTTCATATGCCCGAACAAGAGTAAAGGTAGCTTATATGCGTCCGGGGTAAACTTCAAAACTACTGGAAGGAATTTGAACCATTTTTTCACCTTAGATAGCTGCATTATCAGGGAACAACTTAGGCTGTAATTTATTCCTAAAAAACTTAGTTTAAAAAAGTAATGATGAAAAACAGTAAATTTCATATAATTTCCCCATATTATGATTAAATATAAAACTCATTGTTACAAAAATTCGTTGCCAACAATAGCAATATTAAAAGTAATCAAATGAAAATTTTGAACCAAGGCTTCTCCGGAGCAAACATGAGTTTAAAGTCATTTAAACATTTGGAAACTACTTTTTGCATACTTAGGGAAACATATAGTAGAGAGCTTTTTTTTTTTCTTTTTGTTTGTGTGTACTTTTTTTTTAAATAAATAAAGCACGCGGTTTTTTTTTTTTTTTTGTGATCTTTGTTTTTGTTAGTTCATATTTTGGAAATTCTTCAAATTTTTATATACTTAAATGTCGTGCTTTAGTTTCTAACTGAATACTTGTTCGTTCTTCATACTTATTGCTATTTTACTTTTATGGGTAAGGAAGAAGTTCAATTTTTAATCCCGTCAAAACGGTGTGTTTTGAGTTCTTTCTCGTAAAATAGAAAATGAATAAAAGTAGCGATTGTTTCTCACAATTATTACTGACCCAGGCAACGCCGGATATTTTTGCTAGTAATTAAATAAGTATCAAATTCGAAATTAGGGATTTGAGATAGGGAAAAAGTTTGTCTGTCGGTCGACCTATGTACTCCCCCCCCCCCCAAAAAAAAACTTTTGAACAAATCGTTCGATTCAAACAAACTTTGTTTTTTTGGAAAGATCTCCCCGATGACACCTAATTCCGGTATTTCATTTTTGATTTGAATAATTTTTCGTTCAACTGTGAACAGTTCAAAAAACACTTGATATTAGCGCTTGCGGGAAAAATTTAATGCAAATATAAAATGCTAACTGAAAGGCGGATTTGTTTAAGAAAAACTTTGTTGGAAAAAGCTCTTCATAAAGAATATTTTTACAAAAGACTTTTTTTTTTAAATTAACCATTTTAAGGGCATTTTTCTACAGTTAATTTTTTTTTTAACATTAACGACAACGCGAAAAATTACATTATGTCACCAAAAATTGAAAAAATGGAGTATATTCTGAATACATTCTCAGTTTTTGGTGACAAAAAATAGAAAAGAAAGTTATTAATAAATGTAGAAATACCATATCTCGTAGACTTAACATTGACGAAAGTCAGAGATAAATATGACTGAATCAAAATGAGATGAATTTAAAGCGCAAATGTTTTTACAAGGCTCAGAAGCTGAAGGGAAAAAGAACCAATTCCTGACTCCTACCATATCCCCTCGTTTGTGCACTAACTATCAAGCAAATATTCATTGCTAATGCTTGAATAATTTAATACAGTGGTGAATAACATTTTTTTACCTGCAGGTCACAACACACATTAACAGGAATATCGTGGGCCAGAACAAATATTAATTTTATTTATATGATTTAAGTGTTTCTAGATAGCATGGGAAAACAAGGGAAACGATACTACATGCTTATTTTATTGTATCTGTATTTCAGAAATCAATTTAAGACTACTTGACTTCAAAATTCATAATACCGAAAGAAGATAACTAGTAGTTTTGTAAGGTTTTAGAATATATTTTTCGTTTTTTAACACTAAATACAACGACGGAGCACATGGGTCAGCTTTAAGGGCCAGATTTGATCCGCGGGGTGTAGGTTGAACACCTCTGATTTAATCAATGCTCCTAGTTCATCAGAACATTGGGTGGACTATAAAGGCGAGCAGTATTGAAATACAGTGGAGCACTATTCCCATTGCATCAGATCATGTTCAAAAACTGGTCTCCTGTGCACGCCCGAAAACTCGATGTTCTTCGAAGAGATGTAGTACATGCAAGACGTAAAATTGTTCATGCACATAATTTTCCTCTACGGACTGTAGCTGTATAAACTCTCAGGTCAGGAAAATAACTCTATACACAAAAACAGGATAGATGAATTCAGTGATTCTGACGATGATACTTCAGAATAAAGAGTTTGCTTCTGCAAAAAAGCTATTTTTGATGTACATGCATATTTCTTTTAACATACATGCATAATATTTTAAATGTACATGTATAATATTTTTTATGTATTTAAAATTTGTCTGCCCTTGCTCGCCAGTTTCACTCCTTTTCGTGTATCTCTAATGGCCTGTAAAAAAATTATGAGGCACTATTTTTTTGTGAACATTATGTTTTTTTTCCATCTGTAGACACTAAGGATTCAGAAAATATCACTTTTTTTAGGCCCCGAAGTTTGCAAACGAAACCATGTTTTTAAGAATCTTTTATGCCTTCGTCCCACAGATAATGTGTTTTTACATCTCAAAACGTGATTTTCGGCTAAAATTTTGATTTTTCAATTTGCCTCTTTTAATAAAACTCAGTCAGCTCAAGCTTTGTAATATTACTTTGAATTGTATTCCAACCTTAATTAGAAAGTTAATTGTGACTATTCAAGTGTGTAGATTGAGGTTAACTCTACATAACCGGAAGTACAGTTTTAAATGCCGGAGTTTTTCAAAACTTTTTTTACACTGCTGTCTGCTGAAAATGCGGTATCGGTCAATCTGCTTTTGTATCTCATTTAATATATTTAAACTAATTACTCATTCTTTTATATTTTATTCTTAATAACGAAAATACTCTCCGAATGAAATACATTGCCCTTGCTTTACAAATCGTGTTTTCTCAAAACTAATTTTTCTGTCAGTTTAGCTGTCACAAAACATATCAAAAGTGTTTTTCATATTTTTGGAAATTTTGTAGACTTTGTTTTTAGTTGATATAAGGCCCGTCGTAAGCGGGCGTGCAACTTTAGCACCTCGCTAAAGTGACGCCAAATTCAGCCTCATCGTTCGGAATTTCATTGCAGATTTTTCCCCCAAAGTTAAGAAACAAGCATTAAGTGTGTTAAACAATTTTTTCTCCAAAAAACAAACTTAGGATATTCCTGTGAGGAGCTTGTAACTAGTACGTTCCTTCGCCATGCTAAAGGGGCGCCAAATTTAGACTTATCGTTCTGAATCTCATTGCAATTTTTTTCCCCCAAAGTTAAGAATCAAGCATGTATGTTTGTTCGCCAAAAAATTTAGGATCTATCTATGGAAGCTCGTAACCAGTAGCTCCTTTTTTGGTACCACGAAAAAGGGGTGCCGAATTCAGACTCATCGTTCTGAATTTCATTGCAGATCGTTTTTTCTAAGTTCAGAAACAAACTTTTAGGTTTAAACATTTTTTTTCGCCAAGTAACTTAGGATGTTCCTCTTAGAGCTCGTAACTGGTATTTCTTTTTCCTTTGCCACGTCAAAGGGTCCCCAAATTTTTTTTCATTTAAAATTGAATATATATATATATATATATATATATATATATATATATATATATATATATATATTATATATATATATATATATATATATATATATATATATATATATATATTGTTACGGATTCGGTGCGACTTCCACTTTCTTGAAAGGATGACACAGTTCTTGATAAAAACACAGGAAATTTATTTACACTATGTACAGGAAAGATCTTCAACAACTGCTAAATTATTCATCAGCAATTAAGCAATTATCACACAACACCGTAAACTCAACGTTTACACACGTATTTACTTCCAAATACGAAAACAACACAGCGAAATGCCTCGCTATAAACAGAGCAAAATGCTCTCGGTTCGAAATCCTCAATCGAAACTGACTGTTTATCCATCGCTAACGGCTTAAATACACCGAAAAGAAATTTCTCAAATATTCCACACGCTTCTGTAAAGTAGTAGACCGTTATCAATGAAAAGAAAGAAAATAGGGGTCGTATACTTTAGCCGAATGAAAAAGGGGTTGTATATTCATTACGGGAAACTATTTACAGGTTACGTTCCTACAATAATTACTATTTACAGAATTTGTAACATTGCCCCCTTCCTAAGGACTGCACGTCCGGGCAGTACAATCCCCAGAAAGGGTGCCAAACTTCTATCACAAGTTTACAAATATACACATTAATTAATAACTAACAGATACAGAAAACACAATAATAACAAGAAATATTACTAAACATTAAAAGCAAAAATTATCTACAACTTTTATGTTATCAACCATGGTTGTTTACGTAATACTCATGAACTATGGCCATAGTATGGGGCTAACCGATCATAATGTACAACCCTAGGTTTTGCATTAGGTGATTTTTGGATCCTCACTACGACGTCATTTAGTCGGTTAAGGACTTTGTAGGGTCCATCCCAATGCGACTGCAATTTGGGTGACAGACCTTTCCGTCGGATGGGATTCCATAACCAAACCTTGTCGCCTTCGTTGAATTCATGTCCAGTAGACCTTGTGTCGTATCGGGTCTTCATCTTCTCCGCCGCGATGTTGATTCGCTCTCGTGCGAAGTTATGAACGTCTTCCAACCGGGCCTGGAGATCCTGGATGTACTCCTCAGGCGATGCAGGCGCATTCGGAGGACGACCGAAGACGAGATCACAAGGTAGCCGAAGCTCTCGTCCGAAGAGCATCTGAGATGGGGCATATCCGGTAGTCTCGTGGACAGCACTGCGGTAGGCCAGCAGGAACAAAGGTAGCTTCTTGTCCCAATCCTGTTGATTTCTGGATACCATAAGCGAGAGATTATTTAGGATTGTGCGGTTAAATCTCTCCACCATGCCGTCCGATTGTGGGTGTAGTGGTGTTGTCCTAGTTTTCTCAATTCCGAAAATTTTACATAGGCCCTTAAACACAGCAGAGATGAAATTCCTCCCTTGATCGGAATGAATCTGCAAAGGGGTTCCATATCTCGAGATCCAATGTTGGACTAGAGTCTCTGCTACGGTGGTAGCCTCTTGATCTGGAATGGGATATGCTTCCGGCCATTTGGTGAAGTAGTCGATGGAAACAAGAATGTATTTGTTCCCATCAACAGTTCTTGGTAGAGGACCCAGGATGTCGATCCCAATTCGTTCGAAAGGAGCTCCAACGTTGTACAGATGTAGCTTCCCTCTGCTTCTTTTCTTCGGTCCTTTACGAGCAGCACAGGCGTCACAAGAATGGCACCACTTCTCCACGTCATCCTTCGCCTTGCTCCAGAAGAAGCGTTCCCGAACTTTATTGAGGGTTTTCAAGACACCAAAATGTCCTCCAGTCGCACTACTATGTATTTCTTTCAGAACATTTGAAATCCTTGATCGGGGAAGTAGTAACTGCCACCTAGATGTTTTGCCGTCGTCAGATTCCCATTTTCGGTGTAGCACGCCGTTCCGTAAATGGAGCGAATTCCATAAAGCCCAGTATCTTTTTGTTGCAGGACTGAAGATGGAAACGTCCTGCCAGCTAGGGCGTCGACTGTCACTTTCCATGAACTCTAAAATTGGTTTTATGTCGGGGTCTTCAAGTTGATCTTTTCGAACTTGGTCATCACTCCATGGATCAGGTTCTGATGATGTTGGAGTCACTGTCACCTGATAGGCGGTAGGGCTAGTCGTTCCATACTGTTTCTCGATTCGGGAACAATAGTGGCAGTTCTCAGGACAGGGTCTCCTTGATAAAGCGTCAGCATTACCGTGAGATAACCCTTTTCGATGCTTGATCTCCATGTCATATTCCTGGAGCCGCTGTATCCATCTGGCTATCTGGCCTTCTGGATTCTTGAAGTTCAAAAGCCAAGTTAACGAGGCATGATCTGTCCGAAGCAGAAATTTTCGGCCGTAGAGGTAATGATGGAAGTGTTCTACAGCTTTCAGCCAGTATGGCCAGTAACTCCTTTCTGGTGACGCAGTAATTTCGCTCCGACTTTGATAAGCATTTGCTCCAGTAAGCGATGACATGTTCATTTCCGTCAATTTCTTGGGATAAAACAGCTCCAATTCCCTCGTAGCTCGCATCAGTGTCCAGGATGAAGGATTTTTCAGGCTGAGGATAGGCGAGGATAGGCGTTGACGTTAAAGCCTCCTTCAGTCGTAGAAATGCATCTTCGCATTCTTTGGACCATTCAAACTTTTGCTTGCTCTCCGTCAGCTTATGCAAAGGTCGTGCAATGTTGGAAAAACCCTTCACAAACTTCCTGTAGTACGTGCAGAGCCCCAGGAAACTTCGCAACTGATGGATGTTTTCGGGACGACTCCAACTCCTGACCGCAGATACCTTCTCTGGATCGGTTTGTACACCCTCAGAAGAGATGATGTGACCAAGGTAGTTCACTTCCCGGCGGAACAAATTACATTTGGACGGGCTTAACTTCAGATTGGCTTCCTTAAGCTTTTGCAGCACCTTCCTAAGATTTGCCAGATGTTCTTCGAAGCTGCGTCCCACGATGATGATATCGTCTAAGTAGACCAGACAGGATTCGTAAGAGAGTCCTCTTAACACTGTCTCCATAAGACGCTCGAACGTAGCTGGTGCATTGCAGAGGCCGAAGGGCATCACTTTAAACTGCCATAAGCCTTGTCCAGTTGTAAACGCTGTCTTCTCTCGGTCCTCAGAGTGTATCTCAACCTGCCAGTAGCCGCTCTTCAAGTCCAGGGTCGAAAACCACTTGTGTCCGGAAAGAGTGTCCAAGGTATCGTCTATCCGTGGAAGAGGGTAACTGTCTTTCTTGGTGATTTCATTCAGTCGTCGGTAATCGACACAAAATCTGGTGGAGCCATCTTTCTTTCGGACCAAGACGATGGGAGAGGCCCAAGGACTGGATGACGGTTCGATTACATCATTCTCCTTCATCTCTTTCAGGAGGGTCTCAACCTCTTCCTTCTTGGCGAACGGTAGTCGTCTTGGATGCTGTTTAATAGGGGGGTGTTCTCCAGTGTAGATCCTATGCTGCGTTAAATTCGTACGGCCAACATCCTCCGATGTAGATGAAAACAGATGCTTGAAGTCATCCACCAATTGTTCCGCAGCAGTTCTTTGATCTTTCGATAAGGGTGCACTCCCAATTAACTTCGATGTCAAGGACTCGGAAGACACAGTCTCGGGGGAATTGATTCTTCTAATGATGCAGTTTACTGGAGTACAAGTTGCCAACACTTCACCTTTTCGGATATTCCTTGGCCTTTCACTCACGTTGGCGACTCTAACAGGAATCACATCCTTAGAAAGGTCCACAAGCGTAGATGCTACCAGCACTCCTTTTAGGCTATTGCTTAGGTTAGGGTATTCAATGAGTCCAAATCGAAAACTATTGCTTTCTTCAAGGGAGCCAGGTATTAATGATTCTGACCTTGAGGGAATCGATAAATCTGTTTGGGCTATTATTTGATGAGCGGATTTTACATCACTTTCTGCAGGGAAAACGGCTATGTCCTCTCTCATCGAGTGCAGATCATTAGTCTTGAAGTCGAGAGTGAAGTCATATTTCTTCAAAAAGTCCAATCCGAGAATGAAGGGGTCCGTGATATTAGCGACGAATGCCGTATGATGGTAGGTGGCATTCCCAAACACTATTTCCAAGTCCACTTTACCGTCAATCTCGATTTTGTCACCAGTCACAGTCTGGAGACTTACGCGTGGCGATGTCCACAGCAGTTTCAATCCAAATTCACGAGCCACATCTGTCCTAATGATTGTCACATTGGCTCCAGTGTCAACAATCAGTCTGCAGGGGTTCCCATTTACATGTGCGTAAATGAAAAGTCCATCACTGCCACTACTAGAAGAGGAAATCTGCAGAGCTCTAGTGGTGGTGATTTCCTTCCCTCGCGTAGCTTGGCGAGCCGGACAACTCCTTCGCAGGTGTCCTTCACTACCGCACTTCCAGCACTTCTGCTCTTGTTTCTTTTGGGCTGTTATGCTGCTCAAATGTCTTGTCAAGTCACCGAGTTGTCTCTCAAGTTCAGCGAGGTGGGACGACCTGGAATCAGACTCATCAGCTTCCTGAGTCCGGATTAGATGGCGATCCACACGGGTTGCTTCTTGGGCGGCCTCGTATCTCATCGCATACACAACGGCAGAATTCAGGTCTTTGACATCCGCCATCCGTAGAGCTTTCTGGATTTCCGGATCTCGAACCCCGTCGATGTAGTAGTTGAGTGCCAGGTTGTCTCGAACATCCGCAGGGCAGTCGTAAAAAGCAAGATGAGACAGTCTCTCGATGTCCGCCGCAAGCTCTTGCAGGGTTTCCCCAGTTTTCTGGAAACGGGACTTCAACTGGAGTCGGCTGAAATCTTTCTGGCACTTCTCACCGAAGCGAAGCTCCAACGCAGTTGTGAGGGCGGCGAAATCCAGGCGCTGGCTGTCCGGAAGGGTCTTGAGAATGTCCGCTGCGCCACCTCTCAGGGATGCTGCAAGATGGCAGGCCTTGGTAGCAGAGTCCCATCCGTTCGCTTCCGCCACTATCATGAATTGGGTCTTGTACTTCTGCCACGAACTTTTCCCATCAAATGTGGCCAGTTTAATGGACGGTCGAGCAACAGATGTGGGAGCGCAAAACTGTACAGAGCTGTTTTTCGCGGTCGCCAATCTCCTTTCCATGTCTTTAATTATTTCTTCTTTAAATGAAGTAAATTTCTTGTCTTCTTCTTCCAACTTATTTTCCACATTGGCGATACGCTCTTCCACAGTATCAAATTTTTCTTCCAGAGCATCAACTTTATCTCCCATGGCGGTTAGTTGATTCTCCATCATGGTTTTCATCGACGTTAGGTCACTTTTTATTTCATTTTGACTTGTAGTAATTTTAGCAGTTAAATCACTATTTAACTGTTCTTGGTTAGTCGCCAATTCATTTTTTAATTGTTCTTGGTTAGTCGCCATATCATTTTTTACAGAGTTGATTGCGTCAAGAAGTTGTTTTAATTGTTCATCCATTGCGCGAGTAATCACCATAAAAATAAAGTCCAAATTCAAAAAGTCTTTATGAAAAAAATGTCCAAAGTCACACTTACTCCAAGAAAGTCCAGCAGAAGCCCCACGTTGGGCGCCAAATTGTAACGGTTTCGGTGCGACTTCCACTTTCTTGAAAGGATGACACAGTTCTTGATAAAAACACAGGAAATTTATTTACACTATGTACAGGAAAGATCTTCAACAACTGCTAAATTATTCAGCAGCAATTAAGCAATTATCACACAACACCGTAAACTCAACGTTTACACACGTATTTACTTCCAAATACGAAAACAACACAGCGAAATGCCTCGCTATAAACAGAGCAAAATGCTCTCGGTTCGAAATCCTCAATCGAAACTGACTGTTTATCCATCGCTAACGGCTTAAATACACCGAAAAGAAATTTCTCAAATATTCCACACGCTTCTGTAAAGTAGTAGACCGTTATCAATGAAAAGAAAGAAAATAGGGGTCGTATACTTTAGCCGAATGAAAAAGGGGTTGTATATTCATTACGGGAAACTATTTACAGGTTACGTTCCTACAATAATTACTATTTACAGAATTTGTAACAATATATATATATATATATATATATATATATATATATATATATATATATATATATATATATATATATATATATATATATATATATATATATATATTAGGGTGGTCCTTATTTTTGAAGTTGCAGATATTTTACGCGACGCCCCCTCAATTTGTTCCATTGTACAAATAAATGATCCATGCAAAATTTTAAGTCAATCCATTAATATTAACACGTGCCCCTAGGGCCCCCTTTTTTGAGTTTCGAAGAAAAAATTGCGGATTTTCTCATTTTTATGTAAAAGTATTCCTAGGTTTCATATTTAAAGTAATTTTGAACCTCAGTAGATGTTGCTACTTCCAGACCAACCATTCTCTCTCTTTCATTCTGTAAAATTTTACATATTACATAGGGTACATGTACTCCAATGGCCTTGGGACAGGCATACCGCTATTCGCGCTCGTTTCAAACCAAGCTGTAGGGAAACATTTCTTTCCACAAAGATGGACACAAGGGATTCTAAAGGCCATTAATGAATGGTCTAGGCCATTAATGAATGATTTTTGACAACAACAAATTGCCTCCTTCAGGCTTTGGAGGTGTTGGTTTAGAAAATTTTCCGTGTATATAATAGGTGTGGCAAATAGGGTCACCAGGTTTCCATGTAATAAATATAAGTAATGATAATTATATTTTAATTTGCTGTGCTTTAGTTATATACTTAAATGTTTATGCATTCTTATAATTTAAATTTTGAAAAACCCTCGATTACCCTACCATAAAAATAAACTCTATTTTCCATATCTAAAATATAAATTTGAAAAAATTCCTGATCGGAATAATGTAAAAATCTATACTTTAAACTGTCTTCTATTTCAGTACATAGTCCTTTATTATCGTCAAATTCCTCTTGCAATTGACAACATTTAGAATCCAAAATGGGTATCTATCCTAACCTGTTGAACCTTTTTTCTATATCTGGTTTACCACAACGCAAACAAGCTTGACAACTATTGAGATCTGCTCGCATTTCATCAATGTTAGACAAATGCCATATTAGGGACAAAGATGCTGCTCATTTATTAACAGCCTATGTAGATGCAGTAAATTCAAATCGAAATAACCTTATGATCAATCGTACATCCCTTAAGAGAGCAAGAGAAAAACTTCGAGAGGTAAAATCCGATTTCATGAATTTAAATTTACATTTTTTAGTTATTCCCTGGGATACAAAGCTACATCCAGATGTAACTGGAAAAAAAAAAAAAAAACGCCGATAGGCTTACCATGATAGCTTCAGGTTCCAATGTTGAACAGCTACTAAGAATTTCAAAGATATTTCTTCAGTTGTGTATGATATCTTAGATGATTGCTCTTTATTGCTAACTGTTCAAGCTTTAGTGTTTTGTACAGCGGTTTACAATACCAGCCATATAAATTGTGCATGTAATTTTTTAGAGTAAAAGCTGAACGGTGATATATTGCATTTGTATTGCTATCATCATGCACTTGAAATCGTACTGCAGAGTGTCTTTAAAGAAGTTCTTGCCTTTCTTAGTTCTAGACTCGATATTCCATTATTTAAGCGCTTCAAAATTCAAAAAGTGCACATACCACTTAAATTCTAAAAGAAGAATTTGATGACATATTATTGTTCGTAGAAAGCGGAATTAAGAAATATTATAGAGAATTCTCATAATGTGTAATAATATTTCTTGGTGTAGTCCTCCCTCCTACAGAGATATGTTTTCGTCAAACTGGAGCTTATCTGTTAGCCAGATGGGTGGCAAAAGGAATTTATTGTTTGAATATTTATATATTTAGGAAACAATTTATATTGACTTTACATGAAAAGATTGCCCGTAAATGCTGTTTTACAGTTAAATGTTGTATGAAGATATAGTTTTTCGCAGCAACCCATTCTAGACCTTTTAAATTGATATAAAGTGTAGTGTCTAAAAAACCTGCAGCGTTCAAAATGATGACAAACATGCAGCAGAAGCAGTGATTGAAAAACTCATCAATCACTTCTGGTACTTAGGGGATGAACTAGTAGCTTTGTCCGTATTGGATGAAGGAATTAACTTGGAAGATAGGAAAAGAGTACTTCAAAAAATGCTTGCTGAATAGGAAGACGTGTCTGATGACTGTGTAAAAAATTTCAGATAACAGTAGATGATTTGGAATACTTTCTTAGTAAAGATCTTCCTCTTTATAGAATCAATCACAAGTCATTAAAACTGTTTGATAAGTTACAAACACCAAAAGATGTTTTCCTATTTGATCCTGATTCATGGCAAAATGAAGGAAGCTATTTAAAGGGAAGAGATATAGTTAAAATGCTGAAAGTTGCGAATGATACAACTGAAAGAGGAGCACAATTAATCGAAGAATTTCACAATCAATTTACCAAATATGAGTCTCAAAAGCAATTTAGTATTTTACAGACAATCCAAGACTATCGGAAAAAAAATGCACACGATTGAGATACATTGAGAAAAATGTACAATTAAGGTAAGGTTTCTAAAGCACTATTTCATTCTTATTCAATGTAAAATCTTTGGACGATATGAAGTAATTAAAAAGATTAATTTTAGTGCTACCTCGCTGTAAAAAATATTTTGCAAACCTAGGAGAAACAATGTACTGGGTCTGAAGTAAAAACTCGAAGATTTGTGGGAAAATTATCAAAAGTGTTAAAGTTCAACGGCCTAGGGGCACGTGTTATTATTGACCGATCGAGTTCAAATTTTGCACCGATTACTTTTTATCATAGTGTCACAAAACTAGGGGGCGTCACTTGTTGAATTCCGAAATTTTTTTTTCCCATGTAAATAAGGACCACTTTAATATATATATATATATATATATATATATATATATATATATATATATATATATATATATATATATATATATATATATATATATATATATATATATATATATATATATATATATATATATATATATATATATATATATATTAGGTTGGTCCTTATTTTTGAAGTTGTAGATATTTTACCCGACGCCCCCTCAATTTGTTCCATTATACAAATAAATGATCCATGCAAAATTTTAAGTCAATCCATGAATATTAACACGTGCCCCTAGGGCCCCCTTTTTTGAGTTTTAAAGAAAAAATTGCGGATTTTCTCATTTTTATGTAAAAATATTCCTAGGTTTCATATTTAAAGTAATTTTGAACCTCAATAGATGTTGCTACTTCCAGACCAACCATTCTCTCACTTTCATTCTGTAAAATTTTACATATTACATAGGGTACATGTACACCAATGGCCTTGGGACAGGCATAACGCTATTCGCGCTCGTTTCAAACCAAGCGGCAGGGGAACATTTCTTTCCACCAAGATGGACACAAGGGATTCTGAAGGCCATTAATGAATGGCCTAGGCCATTAATGAATGATTTTTGACAACAACAAATTGCCTCCTCCAGGTTTTTGGGGGTGTTGATTCAGAAAATTTTCTGTGTATGTAATAGGTGTGGCAAATAGGGTCACTAGGTTTCCATGCTATAAATATAAGTAATGACAATTATATTTTAATTAGCTGTTCTTTAGTTATATACTTAAATGATTATGCATTCTTATAATTTAAATTTTGAAAAATCCTCGATTACCCTACCATAAAAATAAATTCTATTTTCCATATCTAAAATTTAAATTTAAAAAGAAGTTCCAGATCGGAATAATGTAAAAATATATACTTTAAACTGCTTTCTATTTCAGTACATAGTCCTTTATTAGCATCAAATTCCTCTTGCAATTCGCAAGATTTAGAAACCGAAATGGGTATCCACCCTAACCTGTTGAACCTTTTTTCTATATCTGGTCTACCACAACGCTAAAAAGCTTGACAACTATTGAGATCTGCTCGCATTTCATCAATGTTAGACAAATGAAATATTAGGGACAAAGATGCTGCTCATTTATGGACAGCCTCTGTAGATGCATAAATTCAAATCGAAATAACCTTATGATCAATCGTACATCCCTTAAGAGAGCAAGAGAAAATCTTCGCGAGGTAAAATCAGATTTCATGAATTTAAATTTAGATTTTTTAGTTATTCCCTGGGATACAAAGCTACATTCTGATGTAACTGGAAAAAAACGACGATAGGCTTACCATGATAGCTTCAGGTTCCAATGTTGAACAGCTACTCAGAATTTCTGAGATATTTCTTCAGTTGTATATGATATCTTAGATGATTGCTCTTTATTGCTAACTGTTCAAGCTGTAGTGTTTTATGCAGCGGCTGACAACACCGGCCGTATAAATTGTGCATGTAATTTTTTAGAGCAAAAGCTGAACGGTGATATATTGCATTTGTATTGCTATCATCATGCACTTGAAATCGTACTGCAGAGTGTCTTTAAAGAAGTTCTTGCCTTTCTTAGTTCTAGATTCGATATTCCATTATTTAAGCGTTTTAAAATTCAAAAATTACACATACCACTTAAATTCTAAAAGAAGAACTTGATGACTTATTATTGTTCATAGAAAGCGGAATTAAGAAATATTACAGGGAATTCTCATAACGTGTAATAATATTTCTTGGTGAAATCCTCCCTCCTACAGGGATATGTTTTCGGAAACCTGGAGCTTATCCCTGACCCAGAGGGGTGGCAAAAGAAATTTCTTGTTTGAAAATTTATATATTTAAGAAGCAATTTAAATTGACACTAAATGAAGAGAGTGCTCGTAAATGCTGTTTTACAGTTAAATGTTGTATGAAGATATAGTTTTTCGCAGCAACCCATTCTAGGCCTTTTAAATTAATATGTCTAGTGTCTAAAAAACCTGCAGCATACAAAATGATGACAAACATTCAGCAGAAGCAGTGATTGAAAAATTCATAAATCACTTATGGTACTTAGGGGATGAACTAGTAGCTTTGTCCGTATTGGATGAAGGAATTAACTTTGAAGATAGGAAAAGACTTCTTCAAAAAAATGCTTGATGAATAGGAAGACGTGTCTGATGACTGTATAAAAAATTTCAAATAACAGTAGATGATTTGGAATACTTTCTTAGTAGGGTCTGGTGGGGGAAAGTGGTCAATGGGGTAAAGTGGTCATAATTCAAATAAATGGCTATACCTTAAAAATAAATGTTCGAATGAATGTGAAAATTTTATTTTAGAGTAGTGCAGTTAGAAACTACATTTTGAATACAAAATTTTACAACTGGCAAAATTTTATTTGGTAAAAAAAAATATTTTGAGTGATTATGAATTTTTTAAAAATATAAACACCTTTTTTAACTTCCTTGGGAAATTTTGTTTGTTAGAATTATGAACAGATTGACTGCGCAGGAAGCTTCCTACATGTCTCAAGAACTCATACTCGTTAGCAGTTAGCTGAATCTCTTTTGAATAATTTTTTAGAACAATTTTAGTAAGATGGGGTAAAGTGGTCATAATATTAGGCTTAACGAATATTGTTCTTTTAAAATCACTTAATCTTTAAGTATAAGGCAGGTATCAATTAAATATTAATTTCACTTAATATGTATTGTTTTTACAGTAAACAAGGTTAAATATATGAGTATATGCGCATGCATACGCATATACTCGTGTAGGCACGTATATATACGTATTCACATAAATGCACCAATAAACACGTATTTGGGTATCTCGTAGTATTTTTTATCTATACAGATATACATTCGACTATACACGTATATACCCGCTTATACTCGTACATATACGAACACTTATATACTCAGATAGACACGACGTATATACACGTACATACTCGAGCTGACACTTACATACTAGCATATGATATACATGCATGCAGGGTGAGTTTTAAACTCTTGGGCAAATTTTTAAAAGGTGTTAGAGAGGAGGATAAGAAGTAAGAATCACATAAGAAACATATGGCCACAAACTCAACGCTGACGCGCTACATGCACGCAAAGCCAGAAACTAATGAATGCAAAACAGGTCACAAATTTATTACAAAAAAGACAATTTTACACAACGAACTTAAGAGAGTTTTAAAGTCATTGATGAAACTTGCGGCCGGCATCTGTAATACATGCGTCGTAATCACTCTGTTGCAATTACGAGACTCTTGAAAAACTTTCATCAGTCGCTGCGCCTTTGTTGCGATGCGTGTATTAGAGATACTACAGGCCTTACTTTTTAACAACTGTCTAAATATTTCTTAAAAACTAAAATGTCGGGTAAAATCATCTTTGTATAACAAATTTGTGACCTGTTTTCATTCCATCGATTTCTGGCTTTGTGTGCATGTAGCGCGTCAACGACCATAAGTTCCTTACGATTCTTTGCTTCTTATCCTCCCCTTTCACACCCCTTAGATTTTGCCCAAGATCTTGGATTCACTATGTAAGCATACATGTATATTAGCGGATATACTCGTAGATATACGTGGATACATGTACTGATGTTTTACACGTAAATGTACGTATATACGTCTAACAAGTATATAATCGTGTTTACACGTAAGCATAAGTATATACTCTTGTTTCCACATATATATATATATACGTGAGTAGGCACGTACCAAACACGCACTGGATATATCCACGAATTAACTCGTGTATACCCGTATATGCATGTAAGTACACCACTGACCGTTTAAAATTGCTACACCAAGAAGGAATAATCTGAATGAAACAAAATTTTGCACACGTGATGGCAACATTGACACTAGAAAACGATTATAAAATGAAAGCAAAATGATCATTTATTACTGGAAAAATCTCACATGAATGGAGGTTTAAGTAGCCTGTTGCGCCACCTCTAGTTGGAATTTAAGAACCGATACGGTCGAGCATTGAGGTACAGCAGTTTCGTACGATGTCTTACGTCTTCTCGTACCACAGTTGCTGTAAACGCGCCACTAATTTGATCAAATTTACAGGCTGTCCAATTTACCGTCTCAAGTGATCCCAGATATGCTCAATTTGTGACAAGTCACAAATCGCAGACCAGAGCATCACGCAGACCAGAGAAAGTGATAATGCGGAAGAGGAAATCCCTTTACACCCTTGCTGTGTTTGACCGAGCATTGTCATGTTAAAAAATGGTTCCTGGGAGCCCCGTCGTGAGTGCTAACACGTATGAGTTTGATCGAATGAGTGGCACGTTTACAGCAACTGTGGTACGAGATGACGCAGGATATCGTAGGAGACTCTTATGTCTCAATGCCCGATTGTTTCGCTTCAAGTACATCGTACATTCACGCTAGAGGTGGCTTAACAGGGTACTTAAACCTCCATTTATTCGAGATTTTTCCAACCATAAATGATCAATTTGCTTTAATTTTGTAATCACTTTCTAATGTCAATTTTATTATCACGTATGTAAAATTTAGTTTCATTCTGGCAATTTCTTCTTGGTGTAGCAATTTTAATGGCCAGTAGTGTATCTATGTACACTTATATATGCGTACATACGTCGACTATACACGTATATACTCAGAAACTCAGGTATGCACATATATACTCGAGATACATGTGCAAACACGCAAATGATGTTCGTTTTGCGCGTATATACTCGCATATACACGTGACTCGTATATACTCGTGTAGACACGTATACACTCCTGTAGGCAATCACGTATACATGCTTATACGCTCGTGTATACACGAATATACTCGAGTAGGCACATGCATGCATGTATCTGATGTATACATGTATTTATTCATATATGAACATGTTTACTCTTTTTTAAACGACACGTATATACTCGTGCATACCCGCATATACTCGTACATATACTTGTAACTATAAAAATAACCAAAATATACAAATAATAAGGTTATGTGTAACAGTTTTGTAGTTTTTTAACTATGACCACTTTACCCCATGCTATGACCACTTTCCCCCACCCCATGGGGTAAAGTGGTCATAAATACAAAGGGAAATGAAAATGTTATAAAACTATTTAAAATCAATATTTTTTTTCCTGAAATTCAATGTACGTGTTCTTTAATAATGCAATGTAAAATAATAACAAAAAAAGTTGAAGTATTTAAAGAATTTATTGTATTTATTATCCACCTAAGTTGAAAACCTACGATTTTATGACCACTTTACCCCACCAGACCCTAAAGATTTTCTTCTTTATAGAATCAAATACAAGTCAGTAAAAATGTTTGATAAGTTACAAACACCAAAAGTTGTGAATGATACAAGTGAAAGAGGAGCACAATTAATCGAAGAATTTCACAATCAATTTGCCAAATATGAGTCACAAAAGCAATCTAGGATTTTACAGACACTCCAAGACTATCGGGAAAAAAATGCACAGGATTGAGATAAATAGAGAAAAGTGTACGATTAAGGTAAAGTTCCTAAAGCAATATTTCATTCTTATTCAATGTAAAACCTTTAGACGATATGAAGTAATTAAAAAGATTAATTTTAGTGCTACCCTCGCTGTAAAAATATTTTGCAAGCCTAGGAGAAACGATGTACAGGGTCTGAAGTAAAAACTCGAAGATTTGTGTGAAAATTATCAAAAGTGTTAAAGTTTAACGTCCTAGGGGCATGTGTTATTATTGACCGATCAAATTCAAATTTTGCACCGATTACTTTTTATTATAGTGTCACAAAACTAGGGGGCGTCACTTGTTGAATTCCGAAATTTTTTTTTTCCCATATATAAATAAGGATCACCCTAATATATATATATATATATATATATATATATATATATATATATATATATATATATATATATATATATGTGTGTATTTTTTTTTCCTAGAAAAGGGGAAGGGAGGAGGCAGTCAGAACCTAATGTTTTCTTGCTTCTACGTCACCAATATGATCTACGATTGCGCATTTAGAACCTCAGTTTCTTCCAAAACTCCAGGGAAGAGCTCACCCATCACTCGACCAACAGTGCCTAAGATGGACTGCAATTGTGTTTTAGGAATTTTGATTGTTTCAAGTTTTCAGAGGAGTGTACCGATCAACATCCCTTCCCGTAACGTCACCAAAGGTGAATACAATTGCATTTTTTAAGAGTGAGTCCAATTTCAAAAATATTCTGAAAGATGGTCTTGACCCTAACCTAAACCCCATCTTTTTCACAAACATCTTCAAAGTTAGTAAGTTGGTCTACAATTACGTTTTTAAGACTTGAGTTACAAAAAAGTTCCGGGAGAGTATACCCAAGACTCCTAACTTTCCTTCTCCATCTTCTAACATCTGGAAGATGGTTTAGATTTCCATTTTGGCACTTTCAATATCTAGAAATTGCCCGGGCTAATTAAGGGCCCCTAAATGCTATCATTTCTTTTATTGTTCCTAGTTTTAGCATACAATTGCGTTTTTAAGACTAATTTCAAAAATTTCCCGTGGAAAGTCTAAGAACTTTCTCTTTCCAAAGATTGTCTTAGATTACTTTTTCAGAACTTCAGTTTTGAATATTTTTGGACGATACTTTTGAATCCCATTCTTTTCCTAATGTCAACAAGGTCCTAAATTGTATTTTAAGGATCTGAATTTTTAAAAAAATTCTGGCAGATCGCCTGAGCCCTCAGGTCGTCTTTTTTTTTCGGAACTTCAGTTTCAAAGAATTACTAGGAAAACGTTCCTGAACCATATTCTTCCTAAACGTTAAAAGAAGATGGTTTGCAAATATTTTGTAGGACTTTGATTTCGAAAAAGTTCTATTCTATGTCCTTCGAACCTCCTTTCTCTCTAATTTTACCAAGGCTTTTCTATAACTAGGTTTTTAGAACTGTAATTCGAAAAAAAAAAATCTCTCAATTTCTAAACGAATATTACATTGACTAATTCTCTTTCTCTTTATATATTTTGCAAACTTCCTGATTTCTGTGATCATCTTCTGACAGTGACTTTTCCTCCAAAACAAAACGCTGGATCCGCTATGTATACCACGTTGCGGGACAAAATTTAGGCCCCCAAAGTCATGCCCCTACCCCCATTAAAGTAATCTTATGAAGTGCCCTGCCATGCAAGTCAAGTGCTCTACCTTTATCAAACATCTTGCTACGCCCCCCCCCCCACTTTTTTGGTGAACCAGCCTGTTATGTGGAGGGGGCGACATATTCTGTTTTGCACGCGGGTGCTCTGATACCTAACTGCGGACCTGAGATGACGTTTTACAGGAAACAAACGACTATCATGTCTGCTTCTTTTAGCCTAAATCGACTGCATTTTTTTTCATGTTTTTTGAAATGTATTGTAATTTTAACTTCTTCAGCTTCATTAGATTTATTGCTATGAGCATAGTCTATTCCAGGGCTTAACTTCTACCAAAAAAAAAAAAAAAAGTGCAGAAGTCCTCTACTGTAGTCGGAAGGAAAAGCGCAGAATCTGTACCTATGAGTTTTCGAGATGTTTGAAGAAACGCGTTTTGGATTCCATGCGAACAATAATGGGTTAGAATTTCACGTTTTTTCCGTGTTTTCTTTTCTGTGAAATCCAAATAAGCAAGCTTGTATCATAAAACTGAAGTGCAATAGACGATAAAAAGGCAAACAAAACCTAAGTTTCGACTAAAACGTAAAAATTTGAAAATTGAACAGAAGTGCACTGGACTGAACTTCCGTGAGTTCCTATGCAAATTAAGCTCTGGTTTATACCCTAGAAAAGACTATAGTTAGAGAAAAAGGTGTAAAAACTAGCACCCCTATCTAGTAGATAAAGGGCTACTGAAGACTGGCGGTGAGGACTGTATATTTTGCCATTTACTAATATAAGATAGCAGAGATCAGTTGGAAACATTCTTTCAATCAGTGTGGATGCAGCTTGAGTTCTTGTGCAAACTGATGTTTTTTTAGACGGCAAACTTTTTAGAGGTATGTGGAATCGTTTTCTTTTCATGTTCTTATGCTTGGTTTAAACCAATTTCAGAGTGAAAACTGGAAAGCGGAGATGTTAAGCTACTTTTTGAAGCATGCCTTTAGTCAGGCACGCACGCTTTTATGTTCAATGTGATAGTGTCCACCGTTCTTAGATGCATTTGATGTTAATATGTACCCCCATTAAAAAGGTGCACATAGCTATACCGCATCTTCTTTTAAACCCACAAGAGTTATATCTCAAGCGATGCAACTTGCATCTTTCGGGAGGGTAAGTTCCTTGAAGACACTCGAGAGGAGTTGTGGGTGAAATGCGTGCCCTAAGTGTGTCAAATGGGGCACAGTTAGACTGTGCTGAAGCTGAGAAAGAACCGGTCATGTTTGCGATTTCTGTAAATATTTTTCCATTGTGTGTATATATATCTATAATAAAGACACGTTCTCTACAATCTTGTATAGTTTTGTTCTGTTTTTTTTTAAATTTTTTTTAAAACTGTTTTTGGTGACTTTTTTGAAGGGTGCCCATATTTATACCCCATTTCTTCTGATGCTGTTTTAAAAGCTTTTTGTAAGTCGCCACTTTTGAAATGAAATCATTGATATCAATCATTTTTACGCCTTTTCACATATAGGATACTTTCTGTAATTGTTTATGAAAGACAAAAATATACATTTTTTCGAATTAAAAGTAACTTTGAATAAAAAAAAAAACATTTCTGTAATTGTTTATGAAAGACAAAAATCTACATTTTTTTCGAATCAAAAGTAATTTTAAATCAAAAACAAAAGAGGGTGCCCATATTTACACCTTTTCCTCTATTAATCTTAAGCATACAGAATAGTGTTTTGTGAAAGTTACGCTGCTACAAATGTTTACTAATTTCTCCTAAAAATTTTCCTCAAATATAAATAATAATAATTTAATTAATATTAAGTATGAAACAAATGGATCATGTATGATTGAAAAATGTAACTTTAAACATAGAGTTCAAGATATTTATAAAATTTAGGTTCGAAATTTGTTTGGCAACGATTAAAAATGTATTTTTTTTTAAATTGAATAAAACTATTGTAGGCTTACTTTATCAAACATAAAAAACGTACTTTTTTACAGCTCAAAAACTGTTTTTACAATTCGGGGAAATTAGAGAGGTTTGACAGGGGGACTTGATCCATTATGATTTTGTCCATGAAAAAAGATATTTAGGGGAAAAAATTTTAGTCATATTATTGCGGTCGACCAGTCACACAACAGTATTTTGCAGGGCAAGCCATTTCAAAATTGTTAGTGGTTTTCAAGAAATTCAGAGTGTTAAATGATACTGCACCTAAAAAGTAAAGTTTGAAAATTTTGGAACTTTTTAGATTTTATCCTCCAGTTTTGAGGGAAATGAATTTTAAAAGTATGCATGCTTTAGTCACTTTGATATGAACAGTTTTAATTAACTTTAATCTAAGTTGCTAAGAATTTAAGGTAAACAAAAGAAAGCTAACTAGGGAGCTTTGACCCATGCTAAGAACGGGAGACTTGATCAAAGGACTATTTTGAAATGTTTGTTAAATTTGATGTTTTTTCAATGAATTTTTATTTTTGAATAGATAATCTATTGTCATTTAGGCCTAATGATTTGCTTTTATTCATGCAATGACTTTAATGTTGTCAATATGAAGGCCAGGTTTTTTTTTTTAATGAATAACTATAATATATAATATTTTGGTCTAAAAAATTGTTTTTATTTAACAAATATTAAGCTCAATGAGGTGTTACTAAGTAAAATAACTGAAATATTGCTTAGGTCTGATCTGATAAAGTTTTGAATCCGACTTCGGCTCTCCAGCTGAATAATTAAAAAAAAACATGTGTAACACTTCGCCTAAAGAGCGAACATTTTGTATATTCACTTCAAGTATCTCTTATTTCAACAAAAAACACCATCAAACCTGAGTTTTTGATTTATATAGCTATTATTCTTCTTCCATTTATGAGGGGGGGGGGGGTCATGTCTCCCTAAGTGTTGGGTGAAGACACCCTAGCTCTAGGGACACTTGACCAGTTTGCGGACTTGATGAATGTAATTATTTTGCACCATTTCTACTTGGAATTATGCTATTATTTTTAGCCATAACAGTGTAAAAAATGGCAAACTATTTTGGAATATTTTTTATTACGTTCAAACTATTCTACAAAAAAAAAAAAAAAAAAAAAAAAAAAAACAACAATTGATTTCTAAAATTTTGAATTTAAATTGTGTTTTTCGCAATCACGAGTTGCGACAGGATCCTACTCATCAGTGATATTGTTTCTAGAAAAGGCTCTTGTCCCTCCCCTTGTGCGGTTACGTGTTATAGTTGCTTATGTGTAAGCTTGTGTGTGTGAGTAGATCTGTGTGTATGCACGTTGGCGTGTTTGTGTGTGTAAAGGCGCCTGTGTGTGTATGCGTGTGTCTAGTACATGGACGCTATCGACCACGAGCAGCGACTACCGGGAGGAGTCGCGTCTGCAGAGGACGGTGGAGGTTGAAAAAGTCACGGACATCAAACTCGGTCAAATGAAAATAATTAGCGTTCGTGAGTGCTGTGTTTATATATCTAATTTGAATTCTGACACTTTGAATTCGAATTATGTTTTTCTCAATCACGAGTTGCGACAGGACCCTACTCATTGGAGGCTATTGTTTCTAGAAACGGCTCCTGTCCTCCCAAGCCTGCCCCTCCTCCTGGGCGGTTACGTGTGTGTGTGTGTGTAAGGACTTGTTTGTATGTAGGAGTGTGTGTATGCAGGACATGGATGCCACCGCCTAGAGGAGGGGATTCCGGTGGACAGTGCTGCTAGTGGAGGCTAGGACCAGAGGATTAGCTCCGTTCTCCGGTGGATGGCGGTGCTGCAGAGGCCCCTGGTCCTTCTGAAAAATGAACTTGACATCAAGGACGGTCAAATAAATGAAAGCAATAAGCAATCGTTATTGCTCAAAAATGAAAAACCAAAATTTGGGTCAAGTGTCTCTAGTTTCCCCTACCTATTCAGTTTTGTATGGTAGTTTTGAAAGTCATGTTTGTAGTAATAAGATATGAGACACAGAAAGAAATATCAACACATATTTATTGTTATAAAAACAGTAAATTTATTTCTATGCAACAATAATGAATATCGTGGACATGTCGATAAAGAAATAAACTCTAACACTGTTCACAAGTGAACATGAACTAACAGCGTCGGCTTTCCGACTCTCCTCGTTTCAACTGACAACACGTAAATTGGGACCACCCTCCGGCAGCGGTACTCACAACGCTTTGTGCTGGATAGTTTTTGTCAAGCAGTACTTGCTACTGTGATGACTGGCGGGCAGAACACAAATCATAGCTTGCAAAAAATGGTGAACAAATTATGAAGGAAATAGTCAATGCGTTTTTAATGCTAAACTCTGAGAAATTTATGATTTTACGCACACATATTTTGATGCGAACTGTTCCATAACTTAGATAGTTTTAAATCAATACTACATAAAGAGTCCTACGGTATTCGTAGTCCGTTGTATTTGAAAAATAATTTAGCGAGGTGTTTTGTTTATTTCTATCTGTTAGAACTTTAAATATTGCTTGTACAGAAGTTTTGCCAAAAAGTGATTAAATGCTTTGGATCTGCTGCTTGTTTACATCTTTGTTTTGCATGTTTCCTTAACTGCCATCACCTTGTATTACGTAATGCGTCAATGCAGGAAGTTTTTTTCAAGTATCAAGTAGAACAGAGACATTAAGCTAAGAGACGACGACTATCGTGCATTAATATTTACTTTTATTTTCTTCGTCCTCTCTCTGGATTTTTTAATTAATCTCCTCATTGGATTTTTTAAAAAGCAGAATGAATAAAATAACATAAATTTTCACCTACGGAATGAAAAATTCTTACTGCACTTCTTGTAAGTTATGAATTTCTTTTTCTAATGAATTGAACGTTACAGCATCATTAAAATGATGCTTAAATGCCATTTGATTTTTATGTTATAAAGTTTTGAATACACAGTTTCATCAAAAGTTTTCGTGCTTTTCTGTATTGCTTAACCTGTACTATAAGAAATTTTGATAATATTTATTAACAGTATTCTGAAAGTTTAAAAAAAGCTATTTACTTAGCTTAAAAAAATTGCATATTCAACTCATTTACTCCATCTGTATTTTCTAAATCATTAAATGTAAGAAACATGATAAAGTGACTTTTGTTTTTGGTATAATTGCAATGATCATTTTTTGTATTTTCTTTATTTTAAAATTTCAATAGCTAACTTACGTATTTTATTTTTCAAAATAATTTTTTCATCTATTTGAGTGAAAAAGAAACAAGCAGATCTCGTTTTGAAATTTGTAATATAATACAAATAAACGGCCAGAGTTAACCGCTTTAACGTTGACCCTTATAAGTTAAATTTTCAATCATAAAATTTCTTTAAGAAAATTTAAAACAAAAAACAAAACAGAAAAAAAAATTAATAAAAAATAATGATGAGTTTTAGAAATCTTCCCTAACTCTAATCGTAATTTTTGATAGCATCATTATTCCTAAGACGCAGATGTTCAATATACGGAAACAATTATGATTAGCAATAGTATAAGAGTAAGTAATACCAAAAGATTATTATTTTTTTTATTTTGCCAATTTAAATTCTTATTTCCTATTGTTAGTGCTTAAAAAAATATATATTTTTTTTAAATCTTTTCTCTTGTGAATTTATTAAAGCATCGTGGTTTTTTGTGATACGATGATCGCTTGAGCTTCTGCTTGCTAAAGCCCCTTTCCCGAAAATTCCCTTTATCTTTGAAACAATTACCATGAGCATCGTTTATGCTTTTTGTGTAGAAAAACTATAAGCTACGTTCGTGGACCTCGACCGGTCGCTACCGTTCGGTTGATCAAATGACAGCTAATGTCATCAGCGCATGCTAAAGCTTTGGAGCTGACGTCATAATTTGTCATGTGATCAACCGACCGGTAAGCTACCAGTCGATCAACAAACGCAACCTTCTTCATAAAAAAGTTTGCTGTGAATGAGATAAAATTAATTTAAATACAAAATAGTGGATGATGATTTGTGCGATGCGTAGTAAATAGAGTGAAATAATTTTAAAATGTGATTGTGCGAATATTTAAATACCTTCTTAAGTCGCAAACCTTTATTACATTATTGCTTGGTTTTCAAAGTGTGACATCTCATGTAATAGAAAAGTACACATTATCACTTTCAACGAACAGCTCAAGAGTACCACTGCAAGTGGAAGAACATTCTAATAACCATTGTGTAATGGTATAAAATGGAAAAGACCGTAAATTTAGTGAACGAGAAATATCGAAATTATTTAATCTAAATTTAAATACGTATACTGTTAAACCGATTTTAATGAAAGTTTTTTTTTTATTGTTACAGATGAATTACTACATACTTGGAATGCATAGTTTATTACTGATTGATATCTCATGAATTGTCTGAAAATTTTAAAAGGTAGATGCAAACCACACGTAGGGATTAGAATATCAGTCCCGTTGGTTTGGTGTGAAAAGAATTATGAAGTTAAAGCCAGAACTGAACTTTAGAGATAAACTTTAGACTATGTGTCTCTAGGTAAATAAAGAGAAGAATATTTTCCTGATAAATTGAGGATAGTTAAGCGACATATGTGTCATAGATTCTATTTTTATTAAATACTTAACCGTAGAATAAATAATCCCCTATCAAAACGCATTCAGCAAACTTCTGGAGGAGTACTTGTTTAAATAGAATCAGAAGTAATTTCTTTTGTACTGCCTGTATTTGAAATTTAAATTTGGCAACATTTGTTTTAATTTTACAGTAAACATGACACAGCCAAACTTTTTTTTCCCCTTCTCAATCTTTTTACTCTACCGTTAAGAGTATTTGTTTTAATACAAACTGTTGAAACTAAAACGGCTAAAATTAAAAAAAAAAAAAAAGTAGATCCCCCCTCCCCCATGTCAAACAAATATTGAATTCTAATCGTTTATCAAAACCTTCTGAATTTGGGCGTCAATAATATACATTATGGAACAAATATAAACCAAAATACCTTATTTAAACCGGATTTTGTTGTCAACCAGAATAAAATTTCGGATTTCAGAAACAGTTGCATTCTATTTTCAGACGGTGAAGTTCAATTATTACCATTTGTCAACCATCTTTGAGTTCGTTAAACGTCTCATCCACCCTCACTACTCGTAAATTTACATACATTTATGAAATTAATATGGTTAGAAAAAACGTACGCATTCGATCTTAACTATTCATTATATTGGTCGCGATCTTTCATTTTAAATCAATTTTTGCTTATTAAGCATAACCCAAACAAAAAGGAGTTTTCTTTAACTAATAATGTTCAGTTAACAGCAAAAACAAGGTACTAAAATGGCTATGTTTGGTTTTCAAAAACTCCAAATGATTGACAAACTTGAAAAATGTAATGTAATATTTTATCACGAATACCTTGTTAATTTTTGAGAAATTATTGTTTTAAGTATTCACATTCAGTCTGCTCGTTTAGATGCATTTTTCATGAAAATATTTTTACAATGACATTGACGAAAAGTTTTTTGAACGAAGATTTTTGAATTTCAATTGAAAGCGCCTTATAATGGATAAATATCTTCTTTATTCTTCTAAGCAAAATGCTTTAATTTTGATTAAAGCATTGGGTTTCCTAAAAACTAGATTTTCAAAAAAATGCAAAAACTGTTGCTGAGAAAAATTTATGTTTATAATAATATTAGATATAATTATTTAAGAAAATTGAAATGATCAATAAATATTTTTTGTATATAAATTTTGAATAATGTTTAAACATGATAATAGTAGTATTGCCAACTGGTGGTCCTACGAAGTAAGATGTTCTAAACAAATAAGTTACTAAACAGAAAGACTAATGGAAAACTTTTGCTTTCAAAAATAGTTTGAACATCCTGATGATACAATTCCGTGAACTTAATTTATTTTAGCTACACTTTACTGAAAAACAAAAATGTAATTGTATTGTGAAATTGTTGTTCCTTTTTCTTGAAGTAACTAACCATAGTTTTGATAATTTTGTATTAAAATATTTATAAAATATGCTCTTAGATGCACACAAATCAAACAAAGAAACCCGTTAATGCTACATTTTTGCCGAATAAAATGACAAAACAGTTCAAGACATGATTCACATTTTAAATCATCAAAAGCAATTTCCATGCAGAGTTTAAAACCTTTTTTTAAATTAATTAATCTGAAGAATAAAATGTTGATTTCATCTGAAATAAAACTGGAACATATCGAAATTTCTTTTGAATAAGTTAGCCAACTTAAAGACGAAGTCATTTCATCATCAGGTACTAAATTGAAGTTAAAATATTCGATAATGATTTGCATGGAACATGACGCCATTTATAATTTAATGATCACTATACAAAATTAGGAACGATTAAAACTTGCCTTTAACACTTTCTGTGCATACACCTTTTCATAATTTAAAAATTTTTTGTGTCGATCTCTTCGTTACCAGATACCAGAGAGTGATATGACCCTCCAATTTGGAAATAATTTACTAAAAACAGGTTTTATGGGTAAATATTGGAAAAATTCCCCCGAAAACCATGCTTTTTGCCTCCTAAGTTTAATTGATCATTATTTCAAAACCACATATTTCATGTACATTAATTTTTCGAGGTTTATATCCCAGTTATATGTTCAATTACCAGTTTTGCTAAGTTTCTAATCTTTAGAGTGAATACTTTTTTTGCTAGAGCTGTTGGCGTAAATAAAAACTTTTAAAACTTGGTTAGAAGAAAATAAAGAAAGAAAAAGTAAATTTCAGTTATAAGCAGCAGTGCATTTGAGTTTAGTAAATTTGTTCTAGTTTTCTCTATAACTAATCGATTTAAAAAACAATTGCGGATTTAGAAATAACACTGGGGTCTCGAAATTTCTCAAAGTTTCAAAATATATTTTTTTCGAAAATTAGTGTGTTCGCCTACCTTAAACAATAGAACTGGAAACAATGTATGGAACAGTACATATTTTTAAAAAGAAAAAAGTGATTTCAATAAGAGTGATTCACTAAAACTGTTTGAAGAGTTACCCATAATCACGAACAGTTTTGGGGAAAAAAAACTTTTATCATACTTTTACGTTATTGCTATTATAGAATGAACCAAAAAGTAACTACATCTTATCCATACTTGGATAAGATTTAGTCACTTCTGCTAATGTATTGATATTTTACAGAACGTTTTTAAAAAATGAAAACTATAGGAAAAATCAAACTAACAATTATTTTCTGAATAGTTTCCTGTAATGCTCTGCACTCTAGATTAGATAACAGCAGCACAAATCTGTCGTCTTTAAGTTGTGCTAATTATTCTTTCTTGCAAAACTTCATGAAACACAATGAAAATACTTAACACATGTAGTTGTTTTACATTTACATGTTATATATCTATCAACAACAGAACATGGCATACAGCAAGCAGCAACTACTGTTTAGCAGCTTATCTACAAACAATAAATATTTAAAACATAACAACACTAACAACAATTGGCAACTTTATACAAAACAATCAACGTTTATGTTTTTGATGATTACACGCTCAATTCAGTACCACAAACTCTTAACAGGTTAACTGTATTGGTCTCCACATTAATTACTTGCGTTCTCTTGTCAAATTGATTGTCAAAGGTCATGAATCCCTAGTTTAAAAGGAATATTGGTCTTCCTTTTTGGAAAGCACAAATAATAGAAATGACATGGCAAAATAATTTTTTACTAGATCTATGGCTGAAATTGTCAGATATTTTGCAACCAGTTTGTTGAGTAGGGAGAAAATGGAAGTTATGAAACTTCACTAAATTGAAACAAAAATCCGCAATGTTCAAGGGCTTGCCATATTTAAATTTCAATCGACATCTCAGTTGGCAGAATAGGTTGCCTAGAATTCGTGTGTTTAGCTAAATTTAAATTCGGAGAAAACTCACGCAGTTTTCAAAAGTCCCCCTAGCGTTGCTATGTTATTGTGCCAGAATTGTAAATTTGGAGAAAATTCCCCTCAATATTCTAAAGTGCCCCTCGAGTTGTTATGTTATTGTGAAAGAATTGTAAATTTGTAGAAAATTCGCTTCTCACAATTTTCTAAAGTGTCCCTTGAGTTGTTATGTTGTTGTGGCAAAATTAACTTTTCGCAATGTTAAGGGAGTTAAATTATTCATTTGGGCACAGCTCTGATGAGTAATCTGTCTAGCATTGATACTATTGACGATTTTTTATAGCGAATTCATGCAGTTTGATGATCAATTTGTCAAAAAAAAAAAAAAAAACTGATTGATGACTCATTTCCTTCTTTTAAATGGTTCCTGAAACATTAGATTATTTTCTGACAGCCCCATTTTTACAATTTTAATTAATACGAAATTGTCTCTCATCAAATGCCTCACACATGTATTAAAAGTATCAACGCCTTTTCCTTAATAATATATAGTTATATTTTACATAGGAAGTGGCAACAGTTTTGGCAAAAATTTATACTCATTAAAAATTCTCATGAGCGTTTTTTACAGATATTTACACGCAGAACCTTTCCTGTATGCATATCAAACCATCGGTAAGATAAAATTATTTACAGTTTTACAGCACAAGCTACATAATATGAAAATCATTTTCAAGTTATTGCTCTGATATTTCATTACATACAAATATATTATAATCAGAAATCAGAAACACATATAACTTCTTTTTGGGAATACATACATATATTTTTTAAATGCATGACTCTTAAAATACCATAATGTACCAGTATACTGTGACTAAGAATCACCATTGAATACTTGAAACAAAAACTACCTCTCTAAAAATGCTTTCTATGCATACAAATTTTCAATACGCATTGATACATCAATGATTAACACAACTGTCCGTGGAACGGACACTGTAACAATAAAATAATTTGCAGTAATCCACACACCATCCTTTCACGAATTGGCGATGGATTGCAGCTTTGGCACCTACAGTGGTGGAAAAGTAATATGTTTTTTTTTGTGTGTGTATTTCAAGATTAAAAACCAAGATGGCGACCAGTTCTTTGTTTTAGCATTCTGAACATCAGCAACCTTTTGATAATTCACCTACTACTACCCTAGCTACTGAATGAAAAATTTCTCTCTAAAAAACTAGAGAAAGTTTTATCTGTTCCTTGTATACAGAAGATGTATTTTCTTTATTGTTTTTAAATATGTACAACTGACAAATAGCAGAATCCTCGTCCTACCGGTTCAATTCACCTACACTCAGTTATAACTTGATGTGCGACTCAAGTTTGACAAATAGTTCATTATTACTATTCGAATAGATCAGGACTGGCGCCAGCCATAGATATTTGGCGGGATTATGCAGCAATCTGCAGAGCGCAACAAATATCACTTTTTTAAAACAAATAAACTAGAGTAAATTATTTAATGCATAACGTGATAAACTGGTATCTTTAGATAAACATAAGGCAGAAGCGATAAACAAGTCTGTGTACTTAGAAAAATATGACAATCCCTTCTTATTTTCTTTCCTCTGGCTAACTGATTTTCTGAAAAAGTAACTTTTAAATTCAATATAACAGCTGCATTTTATCAATTCAGTTTAACTTGAAGCAAATGAAATGTGTGTACATATTGCCCGCCCCCTTCTTTTTTTCAAAAATAAGGTAAATCCTAAGATAGTAAATTTTTCTGATAACGCATTAAGGATTTAATAGGCCTTAAAAAACGTTTTACTTAAGCAGAAGAAGAAAATAGTTAACTAAAACTTATAACTGTAATTAAAGTATTGAATTTTTATAACTGACTAAAAATATAAAAGTGAAAAAGATTTTGTAAGGAACTAAAACGTGCTTTTCGCATTACATTGTACACTTAATAAAGTACAATGTTCATTTTGTAGATATCACGGTACTCACTTGTGCTGTCGAAAAACCAAAATAAGTATATTCGAACGTGCATATGAAAAATAGTTGTCATTCTGCTTTCCACCATTAGTATATCTTTATAAGCTTATACCTACATTTAAGTCGTTGTTCTTATGCCAATACGGAAAAGAACCATTTATGGCAACGGTGGAATAACCAGTATTTCATTTCGGAAGATGTTTGATTATATGTAATGTTTTTTAAAACGAAAAAACCCAACTCAATAGCAGATGACCTCAAATCCGATTTTGGTTAAAATCCTATAACAAACTAATATTTTTCGTCCTTAAACGTTTTCACTCCAATCTTTTTACTTCCTTTTACGAAATAAAGGAAGTATTGTATTCGTGAACAAAATTTCACCCAAAAATCGGCCTTAATTTTCATTTTGTTCACCCCCGAATGAATATTGAAATTTTTTTTCAACCCGACCACACGTGGATATATGCCCAAGAACGTATAGACACGCCGAAATATCCATTTTGACGATCCCCGAGGAAATTACAACAAGTTTTCTCGTGACGTTCGAATGTACGTATAGATGTGCGTATGTGCGTGTGTGTGTATGTGCGTCTGTATCTCGCATAACTGAAAACCGGTATGTCCTAGAAAGTTGAAATTTGGTATGTAGACTCCTAGTGGAGTCTAGTTGTTCACCTCCCCTTTTGATTGCAATTGGATGTTTCAAAGGGGGTCTATTACACTTTTTTTGGGGGGAAATCATTGTTAATTTCAATGCAAACTCAAGTGGTGTTACAATTTGGCAAACACTTGGCGATATATCGCCAAGCTTTTAGTCACCAAGTAATGTCGCCAACTTGGCGACATATTTGACTTTTTTTTAAAAAATCCGATTTCATTTTGGCCACTATTGGCAATATTTAGAGAGAATTGAATTACATCAGGGGCGACATTTCAGCATTTTATTTGGGGGGTCGAGTTTCTGAAATAGGTATTACCACAGTGCGGTCCCAAACGCAAATTAGCTAACAGGAAGTAGTCATAAAATCGGTTTAATATGAATAAAAATTAGTGTTTAGAAACTATTAAAATTTTGATTAACTTTCTAATAAGTTATCATGCAAAACATCTTGATACTAAAGTTTTTATACCTTTTGGAAAAGTTTTAATGTATGTTTTTTGAAATTCGGAAGAGCAGGGAATCGTGTTACTAATCAGTGCCCAGTGTCGTGCTGTTTTGCCAGTACAGCTAAATAGAAAAGATGGTGAGAAAGCTCATGCCTTTTAGCATATATGACTTCGCTTGAATTTTTTGCCCATTATCCTTCGAAAATAATTCTCTAACCTCCTGAGACATAAAAAAATCTTTCTCCACTGACTGAGTTGATAGGAATAGTTTAAAAATAATTGAAGTAACAAAGTTATGTATGAAAACATTTTTTACATCTAGCTCTTCAAAACCACCCAGGCAACTTCAAAAATTGTGAGGGGCTTAATTTTTCATCATTGAATAATCTAGTTTCATCGGCGCTCTCGGCTTCAAGGAGATGTCATCTGCCTCGAGCTCAATTATTCACTATTCCAGAATGATGAGTTCATAACAAGGACCAAACTGCAGTCTCTGGATGTGATAACCGGTCTGTCGGTATAGTGCTTGTAATTTTTCTTGCCTTATGCTAAAAATTGAATACTCATAATTGAAACAATTTTTTTTTGTCTTCAAAATCCAATCCAGATAATATAGAGCTGACCATACAGAAAAATAATTATCATCAAATCTTGTGTTAATTTCATTCGAAACTGAATCTATTACTTTATACAAAATATTAAAAAATTAAGGTTTGACTTGACATCATCATGTGGATTTTTTTTTTTTCGCTTTTTTAAAATTGGCTCGGAGGAAGAATTTTTTTTGAAAAGTTTCACGCTAGGTTGAAATATATATCTATATAAAAAATCTTATTTTCAGTTTCAATTGTCGATTGAAGTATGGTAGTATGGTGCACATATCAATTGTTAGATTGAACTGTGGCTTGAATAGTCCAAAAATTAAGGGTAGCGGATTGAAGATGTTTTGATATAGTAAAACATTTTTCAAAAACTTTCCTCAATACAAAGAAATTGAATAAAAATTCTAACGTAGTCATATATGCTAAAGAGCATGAGCTTTATCACGAATGAAATAATTCTTCCAGTCGTCGAATCGCTGCTTTGAAGTTATAGAGAAATGTATTTATGGTTTTAACTCTTGAAGACCAACTTGTGTCACTCCGAGATTGCATAATTATAGAGTCCCAAAAAAAGGTATTTGTTGATATGTTTTTTTTTAATCCAATAATCACATGCATTTTTAATAAGGTTCTATGAAAACATATAATGCATTGAGCAGCTGAAACGTGTTTCTAGCAGAAGAAAGCGATGAACACTCATTAAATAAATATACACTTAAAAAATGAGGGTAAAAGTGATTGTAAAATATCAAGGAATTTTCTTCTGAAAATCATGTAGCAACACCACTTTGCACGAGCCTCTCATATTGGACATACCATCGTTACACTGGGCACGCAAGTATGAAATATTTAGCCTATTTGAAGAAATGTCTTCTTTAGTTAAAATTAACCATGGTTCTCTATCCATTTTCTATGTTCAGAAAAGGCCAGAAAATGTTTCATGAATTTCTAAGTCATCATCCCAATAACGAAAAACACTTTTTCTAGTCAAGGAATGTGTCGAGTTTCATCAAATAGCTACTGAAAACCAGGAGACTTTTTTTTAATGAACATGGATTTCCGACTTACATAAATTGAATTCACCTATTTTCTATCATTCTGCTCAAAAGATTTGGGGGTGCAACCGCCCCCTCTTGACCCCCCTATTTGCCGCCCCTGAATTACATTAGAATGTCCAATATTGGGAAAATTAATCTGTATAAAACTTTTTTTTGCTTCGGATCGCAACAAACTTGGGGTAAAAATACTTAAAGTGTTTATTTGCTCCAAGGCACTATTGTCATTAAATTGGAGTAAAAGGAAGTCATGTGATGCACACATCAGCTCGTTTTAACAAAAGCTGTTTTGCCTTTGAAGTTGCTTTTACAGGATCTATATTGTAAATGTATTTTGTCGTAATATCATTTTTTGTGAAATAATTTAGTTTTTCCTAGTGAAAAAAGAAAACAAAAAATGTTTTTTCAAATTTAAGTTTTCTTATATTTTACCAGGAGTAGAAAAAACATACAATTGCATGTATTCGAAATCGAGTTTTCGTGTACTGTGCAACTATGTGTGTGAAATGGACCTTTTGATTTTTGAATTTTGGTTTTTCGTTTCGGGCAGAGTCCAGATCCCCTGGACTCCCTTGGCTACGCCACTGTATGGTAAGTGTTACAGAACAGCTTTAAGTTTTAATCTTTGCCTTCTCACGCTTTCAGATTCAGTGCAATAAAGGATGAATAAAAATTATCTTAGTGTTTATTTTGATAAAAATTACACCTTATTAGATGTTATTGTTTTGTTGTGCTTGTTTGATAAATGGCGATATTTTTCAAAAGTTTGATCTTAAGTAAAATAAAAAACTATTTATTACTCCCTTTTATGACAATTGTCAGTTTCATGAACCACCCTGCTCCCTGAAATCACGACTCCATGTGTGGACGTCCCCGTATAGGCTCTGATTAATCACGGACCTTAAGTTCATTATGTTATGTACACACATTTTATTGATTCTTTACTGAATAGGAATAACTAAACGAACATTTTTTTTGATTTTTCCGCATTTTTATGTTTACTCTATTTCTTCTACCGAAAGGTTGGAATAACTACATAGCTGTGTAACTTTAATTTGCTAGAAAAACGCAGAAGCATAAATGCAGTAATGGAATAAAATGGTTGTTATTAAAAAAATTCATGAAGCATTGTTCTCTAAAGCAACTGACATTTAAAAAAATAAATAAAGCAGTGCATTATGACGAAATGTGAAATGTTGCGTTACATTGAATTCATACAAGATACATAAAACTAATTTTTAAAAATATTATAACTGCAAATATTGAAGCAAAATAATATAATATTTATTATTAAAATAAATGATATCATTTGGTCCCAATACAGATGGCGTGTGTGAAAATCATTTTCGATTTTGCAATGCTTCTTTAGTTTACATAAAATGATAAAAATTTTTTTTTTAAATCATTCAAGAGGAATAACTAACATAGAGTTGATCTATAAAATATTTAAAAAAATAAAAAATAATTTTAAAATGCAAGGAATTTGTGGAGGCTATAGAATATTCCCACAGCTGTAACATACTTTTTAGCGGAATACAAGGATAAAATACAATGCCTGTAATATCAGCAGAACAATAATGGGTAAAAAAAAAGTTAGCGAAAGTAGGTGTGATGATGAGTAATATTCCGTCAAAAAAGCTTGAGTTACCACATTTTTCTTTCACTAGTAACGTGAATAGTATTCTTTATTGCAGGACAAATGCACTTTGACCATATCGTAACTACACTGTAAAAAAAATCCGTAAAATTTACAGAAAAAAACTGTCAGCCAGGACGCCAGTTTTCTTCCGTTTATTTTACAGAAATCTTCCGTATTTTTATTATTTATTCAAGCTGATTTATGAAGATTAAAAAAATGAAACTATACTTTCATAAATCATTTCAATATTTACTATACTACTACGAAATGCATGTATACAAAGGTAAATTTCCGAATATGCCTCTGTCACAGATGACAAAAAAACATAATAATAAAATATTGATTAGGATGCAATGAAATGGAAGTTGCAAACGATTTAAGACTTACTCGCTTTAAATAAATATAAGATCAAAAACTCGAGCACGAGAACCAAAATCCAAACACGCGGGCGAAATTTCGAAGATTCGAAGAAAAACAAAGTATAACCGGTTACAGATTCAAAAAAAACAGAGAAATCCTGTATTTTATTACGAACAGTTTTTTTCTGTAAAAAATACGGATAACTTCTTCAAAATTTACAGTTTTTTTTTACAGTGTATTAATAAAAATATTTTCGAAATACCGTCTGGTGATATCTCGCTGGAATCTTGTGCCTTGAGAAGTGAATAAAAAAGTGATTTAAATGACAGACCCGAACTTATTGCAGGTTTAATTTTTGCACAAGAAATTTTCTGCACTAGCACAGGCCTTGCATTACATCCTAACAAAATATGACTTCAAGAGAATTCTCTTTAAAAAAATCTAACCCTTTTTGTGTTTAGCAAGCACGCAAAGTTGCACATACGCGGTTATCTGAGAATTTTAAGACACTTTTAAATAGGATCTCAGATAAAAATTGGTATTGATTCAAAACTGCTAAGAATGGGCTTCATACCGTAATAAGAAAAAAATTTGATACAGCCAATGGGAAATTCTAGTAATTTACGTAGAAACAGCAACGTCTATCAAAAAGGTAAAACCCAAATATTGAATTCGTGCATCAAATGAAAAATTGTTTATCTATTCTTACTAACGCCTATCCTGATGCCTATGAAGAAAACAAAATATCTCTAAAAAGTGTTCAGTTGTCACACTCACAGCGAGCAGATTTGTTTAATTAGTACGTTACGGCTTCTGAGTTTCTACTGCCTATCGAAGCCGATGCGCACTTTCCAATATGCTAGCGTAACAGCCACCATGCTCATTTTCTGCGAGACATCTGTAAATCATGTTTGGGGAACTGAAGTGAAGAACTGCTTAAAATGAATTGTTTTCAATAAAAATTAAATTTTAGTGAAGGAAAATGTTCGACGTTTTAGATGATGAAAGGAGCTTAAATTATTTCTTAAATTTAGTTGCAAATATGGTTCCAAATAATAGACAAAGGATTGTAATAAACTGTGTGTATTGTCCTAAGTTTTTTGCACTCTGTTAATTTTTGTTTTTATGAAAAATATTTATTAACTACGGAAGTTTCATAATTACTAATTATTGAAATAACGTTCTTAGAAGATAAATGTTTAATGAATATATTTAAAATTATCATTTAAAATTGCTCCACACATATTCAGGCAATATTTCACTTGTCAGAAATTTCTGTCCAAGAAAAAAGTAAAAGAAAGAAAGGACAATGACGAAAAATCGTTTGTCTGTCATCTGCTCGCGCCTTTCAATCGCGAAAATTCTAGAACTCATTCTAACCTCGCGTGTCCATGCATGTTTTCACGTGCTGTTTCAAAATTCACGTATAAAAGCATGTTTTCACGCGTGCAATTTCTACGGAGTATTCGATGTATCTAATAGCACCAAACGTAAAGTTTTCCACCTCAACCCTAAATGCTGTCATGAAAACTAAGTTAAAAGATTGGAAAAATGAATATTAAACATTATAATAGCAAATTTCACTGTAAACCAGGCTGTTTGGAATAAAATTAAGAACGTGTAAATTTATTCATTTTCCTTTTAAAGGTTTTGTACTAATGTAGTTTTATCTGTAATAAAACTACTAAAAAGTAGTGGAATATAGTTATTTTAGAAGAAAAATGTTAGGGGAGAAATAACATAAATTTACAATAAATGAATTTTGGTAAGGTAATTTATTTCTCATTATTACTTAGCCATATAGTTAGAACCTTTTTCGGAACATGCATCACAAAGTCGCAAAGATATTAATTGAATTAAATTAGGATTTTCTGAGCATTTTTCGAAAAACATAAATTTAAAAAATAAAAAAATACCATATTGCTCTCTACGTTTTTTGAAACGCAAATAAATCAGAACATGTGTTTTTCTCTTTCTCGAAATAAAATTAGAGGTTGAAAGGACAATTTTGTTGGAAAGAATGGAAATTACTACTATTCCTGTATGGAAGATTAAAAAATATATACATGTAAACTGTTTCTAATAAATTTCATTTAGCTGACAAAACTTTTCCCGAAATTTTGATTTAATAAAGAAATAAACTGAATTTCGTAAAAACAATATTGAAATATTGACATGCAAATGAGTGAATACATAATAGAAAATTTTAAATAAGTTTTCGAACGGTATAAAGAAAAAAACACTTGAATTTCAATCCTCTCTATTGTAGTTTGGTGGCTATTTTACTTTACTCATTTCCTTTCATAACACCTTACTTAGTAAAGAAATGGTTAGGGCTTTTTTGACTATTTAGATAGATAAGATTTATTAACAAAACAAAATACACATACATAACAGTAAGCAAAATAAAATAAAGTAAAGTTAAAAACCTTACAAATTATAGAACATAAATTACAAACGTCATAATAAAACATTAAGAAAATCTTGACTATAGTTCAACATAAGTTAGTAGTAAATTCAACACTGAAGAGCGCCAATTTTTAACTACGAATTGGAATCATGCACTCAAATCATCAACAATACATACGAAGATAAATATTACTGTATTTGTGATCAAAAGAAAAAGTAAAACAAAAGTAAAATGCAAGAATGGGAAATAAATTAAAAAAAAAGTTTTTATGTTCCATATTTTAATCAGAAAAAAAAATTAGCTTAATTTCTTCTAGCAGAGTTACAGCTTAAAAGATTCATTAAAAAAATAATAATAAAATTTATATAGCTTAAATATTATCAATATGCCTCTAACCATTCTACGGAATATAGCAAAATATAAATGAATATAAACTTAATTTTCAATCAGTTTTCATCGTCTAATAAATTTCGATGTACAACAGGTATCTTCATCGCAGTGAGCAGCGAACCAATCAAACATTAAGTACGGGCGTCAAAGAAATGAAAACTCTTTATTGAAAAATATGCTGCGAAAATTATTAAACTACCAAAAATAATGCCCTCAAAATGTACAGAAACTGTTATTAAGTCATCTCCGAATAAAATGGATAGTATTTTAATCTTCAAGTACCATTCATACTTCAACTATATTGTATCACTCACTTTTTTTCTTATTTCTTTTCCGCAAAAAAATAGTGACATTTAAGGCATTAAAAACAGCCTGTTTCGGGAATTATTTATTTATTTTTTGGCTCGAGAATTAAAAATAAAAACCCCCCCAAGAGCAGTGGTGTTTGAAAGGGAAGGAGCAAATGGCGCACAGGGTGGTGTGAGCAGGTGACCGCGGCGCGCGCATATCGGGGAATGGAGGGGCCTCAGTACCTTTGACTGTCATCGGTGATCAAGACTTGCATTTCCGGAATGCTGTTAAGACTCATCGGCGTCAACAGACTCGAGGGGTTGCTTCTGTGGCTGCCCACCGCCCCGTGCACCCCAGGCACCACCACCGGCGGGGGTGGTTGCAGCGGCGGAGGGGCCGGCGGGGTCTCCGGCGAGAGGAGTGGGGGCACGCGGTGCATGGGCACCGCCGAGAAGTAGTACGAGGAGGTGGTCGAGGAGTCGTCCGTGCCGGGCGTCGTGGCGGCGCTCGGGTGCGCCGAGGACGAGGGCACGTAGATGGACTGGCCCGAGACGGCGCGGGCGCGCTTCACGAGCGGCAGCTCCTCTCGCGGCGCGAGGCAGAAGACGCGCACCAGGCAGGAGGCGGCGCCGAGGCACAGGAAAAGCGCGCCGACGGTCTGCGCGGCGGCTGCGCGCGCCGCCAGTCCGATGACGACGAGCGCGGCGCCGCTCGCCATCAGCACGGAGCCGGTGTACACGAGGAAGCGGGCGCGCTCGCGGCGCGTCTCCATCTGGCGCTCGTGCACCCGGTGCAGGGCGCTGACGTAGTTGCTGGCGGCGCTGGAGATGGTGGACACGCTGGCGCTCGGCCGCCGGGAGGGCGGGGGAGCGCCGGCCGATGACGCCGGCGCGGGCGGCGGCGTGTGGAGGGCGGGTGCGGAGGAGGAGGAGGGTCGTCGCGGCCGCTGGCTGCTGAAGTAGTTGTAGTAGTTGCCGGGCACCGAGAGCGGCGAGGAGAGGAGGCTGGAAGAGCGGGTGGAGGGAGACGGGAGGGACGAGAGGCTGCCTCGCCGACTCCCCGCCAACGACGCCGCCGCCGCCGCTCGTTGTTTCTTCCGTTCCCGGCGGACGGCCACCGCTGGCATGGCGCTGATCATGATCACCAGAGTGGCTGCAAAGAAGCAAGAAGAGAAGAGTTACTCGCCTGGAAATAATGTTAGACATGTGTTGCTGCAGAGAGAACTAAAATTATATTAAATGTTAAACGAACTGATATGTGCATCACATGACTTCCTTTTACGTCAATTTAATGATAATAGTGTCTTGGAGTGCGCAAGGACTTTAAAAATATTTTCACCTTATTCATTTGTTACTCTGCTTAAATATGAACAAACAACACGTAATTTTTAAACAGAAAGCACAATGAACTCAATCCATGCAAGCACAGTTGCTGCGATAATCTAGTGCTATTGTCTCGAACCGATGCAAAAAAGCGTTTTACAGAAGTTTGCATTGAAATTAACACTAATATTCCCCCAAAAAAGTGTGAAAGACTCTTTTTGGAACATCTAAATGCAACCAAAAGGGGAAGTGCACAACTAGACCCCACTTGGATTCTACATACCAAATTTCAACTTTCTACGGCATACCGTTTGTGAGTTATGTGACATACATACATGCGTACATACGAACTTCACGAGAAAGCTCGTGGTAATTAACTAGGGGATCGTCAAAATGGATATTTCAGACGTGCATACGTTTTAGGTATGTATGCACTTGTGTTCGGGTCGAAAAAACATCTCAGCATTCATTCGGGATTGAGCAAAATGGAAATTTAGGTCGATATTTGAGTGAATTTTTTTTCGCTAATACATACTTCCTTTACTATTTAGAAGGAAGTAAAAAAGAAAATAAGCCGACTGAAAAAAATCATAGCTAAGGTCCTAAGACACCTTTAATCAAGTAACTTTTCAAGGAGAAAAATTGTGACAAAGGGCCAGATATGTTTCACGGGCCGTAGGCTGGACACTTCTAGCTAAGAAACTCTCGACCAAGTAATTCTTTAATTGAATATCTTTAATTAAAAATTTTTTTTGGTTCATGCGTTTAGGAGTTCCGATGCCATAGAGAGACACGACGGTAGCTAAAAATAGCCTTGGTTTCCTAGGAGCGAATACGATGACCGTCGGCGTTGCTCCACACCGTGGGGGAAAACTTGATTCTTCTGCGCATGCGCGCAAGAGCTAAATCGACGTCGTGAATGGTCACGCTGGAATCCACTTGACTTTTGATTTCAGCGTCATGGCGAGGAGCGACGTTTAAGATCGGCGACTCGCTCCTAGGAAACCAGTGTTTTAGGTTGGGTTATCACCTGCCCCTCGCGACATCAACTTGAGTCGAGTAGAAGAACAGCGTGTTGCTACGCCAAGGTGGATTCCTCGGCAACGCCAGTCGCACGTGGGAAAACTGACCAAACGAATATTTTAGCGGGAGCAGAGCAACTTCTGTTGCAAAATGGGGTCGTTTCAAAAATTTTAAAAGTATATTTTTTTCTGAAAGAGCATGCTTAAAAACATAGGATCTGACCATTCTTTAAATAATTTAACTAAGTTTAATATTTTTAAAAAAATAATTAAAACGGCGTGCTTTCATTGTTTATGTTTCTGTCGTGTGACACCACAAATGATGAAATGCCATTCAGTGTTGCCATTCACAGAGCCAAATATTTAATTCGCATCTTTACTCACGTGTATTGGCAACGATATGTTTGATGTTAAGCGTAGCGCGCAATATTTAATTCGCTTTTTGATTACCATAACGTGGAAACGCGAAAGAATAATTGGGAAAATGAAAGTTTTTTCTCACTCCATGCTATTTTTTTGCTTATTCAATCAATTTCAGTGACTGAAGGTGCTTTTGACTGAAAGAAACAACCCCATTCCCTAATTAGTGGAAGCTTAATGGCTGAAAATATAAATGGCAAATGTTTATACACTTTGACATATTTTATCTTAAAAAAATATCAGCAGTTTTAACTTCCATCATCTGAATTCGATGTTCAGTTTTAAGCAAACACTGTAAAGTTTGTTTTCTTTCATAATAGTACAACTGCGGCATAACTCGTTTTACAGAAATGAAGTGCAAGTGAATTATATCTAATCGCTATACTTGTTCTGTCCTATGGGGTTTAAAGTTTTATTTATTTATTATATTTTTACCGCAATAATGCAAAAACAATGCTGCCTATTTTCTGGGCATGAAGTACAAGTGAATTAGCTGGATAATGCTGCATTTGACATCTACCAACTCTTCGAATAACTTTTTATCGTAGGCCGCATTCTTATTGTTATTATTAAAGACTATTTCTTAAGAGTTTCTTTCTCTCTCGTAGTCCGTGGAGTTTGTGACAAAAATACCCAAAACATTTCACTTCCGGATACCAGTCTGAAATTTTGCACAATGCTTATGTACATATCTAAGAACAAAAATCCGCCGGGAGGCATTTGATCAGAGGTCATGAACCCCCTGTGATGACGTCATCAAAATGGCCGCCTTATTAAGAGAAGTACGTTAGTTTAACTGCTTAAAACTCTATTATGGATCTTAATATTGCGATATTAAAGTATATCATTTAAAAGCGCTTTAAAAGAGCTATTTAATAGTGATTGGATTTTTTTCCTATCACTAATTGTTTAAGAGTTATTACAATTAACGTCATCAAAATGGCCGTCTGGAAAGGTGAGTACGTACGTTTGACTGCTTAGAACTACATTATAGATATGTATATTGTGATATGAATGTGTATCATCTGAAAGAGCTTTAAAAGATCTATTTAACAGAGATTGATTTTTCCTCTTAAGACAAGTAGTTTTAGAGTTATTAAAATTTCGGTCATCCAAATTTCCGTCGTGAAAAGGTGAAAAGTTTCGTTTAACTGCTCAAAACGCCATTAGAAATCATTCTTCCGTAAAAAATAGGTACACTAAATAAAAGCTCTAAAATAAACTATAAAAATATGCATTTGTTCTCTCTCCTCCCCCCCCCCTTAGTAAATAGTTTTAAAAATTTCACTGCAAAAACGTAACTACATGAGGCGGGAGGGGGGTGCATTCTCATTGAATTATTCCAACTGTTTCACCTCATCTAACCCGCTCTGAAACTTTTAATTAAAAATTCCTTATCGGATTAAATACATAGATGTATTGTCACACAATAATTCACTTCTCCTGCAAGTGCGAACGTTTGCCGTCTAGCGGCAAAAATCAGAACGACTACTCGATTTTTTCCCCGCCAACAAGCTGTAACTTTGGATTGTAGTCCGCCTAGCTCGTTTCTTTCCAGTTCTGCTGTTCTCAGCAATAATTAATTCCATAGTGATATGTTTATTATTCAGATATAATTTTCAATAACTGAATATTTGACTGGTTAATGCTGTAGCAAATAATATCAAATTAAGGTGAGTCATATAATTCTATTATACGGATTGAAATCGATAACTTCAATTGTTGGTTCCATCTAGCATTAAAATTCTCATATATATATATATATATATATATATATATATATATATATATATATATATATATATATATATATATATATATATATATATATATATATATATATATATATATATATATATAACTTGTATTCATTCCTTTACGTCCTTTACAATAAACAAAACGTATTTAAAACTCTCAATATTTTTTAGAATAAATTTTTCTCCTTCATTTGGTCCATGTTGACCTCAAAATACTAACATAGCTTGCAATCATTTCTTTCATGTGCTTTTGAAAAAGTAAAATATTTACTGAATAGAATGTTTGTAATCTAGATCCCATCTACCCCTGCTAAAATCTATTCAGTGGGCTATGCTGAATGAGTATGGCGAAGATAAAATGTTGGTCATGTTAGGTGGTCTTCACATATAGAAATGGCTGTTTTATCTGCAATAGGTACATGAATTGAAGGAAGTGGATAAACTGAACTCCTAGTAGAAGTTCATGTTACAACATCAGGAAGAGCAGAAAGAACACAAAAAGTTTCGCATGTGAAGTGAAGTCGACACGCTCACGATTTTGCAGTAACCACTTTCCAAGTTCTGTTAGAGAAAGCGTTTCAAAATCGAAAAGAGATATAAACAAAATATATACAGACTGGGTTAAGCGAAGATCAGAAGAATCGCCTCAGTTTACTGAAAGATCACCGTGGAGCTAGAATGCATACTTTTAAATCTGATGCGTACTATTCGTCAAGGAAATTTCTCAGACTTTACTGTCGCTCTTGAGAACATATGTCCATGGATGTTTGGTTTGATCATACAAATTATGCCCGATGGTCTTCAGTATTTCTGTGCAATTTGAAGCAGTAGAGATGCATCCAGCTATTTTTCAAGAGTTTCATAGGAAAAATATATCTGGCTCCAAAACTGAGAGGAAATTTTCCAGGATGGCACACGACCATTTGCATGAGCAAAACAACAAATTAATTTAAAAATCATCAACTAATCTATCACGTTTAAGTCCTGAGGCGTCATTAATACAATGGATGGTTGCTGGACCGGAAGTTGTGTGCCTGATTGGGGAGTTTGAAGAAAATCAGAGCCAAAAGTCTGACGTCACTACTGAAAAGCTAGATACTAGATACATGAAGATTCTAGAAGCTTTTTTATTCGGTATGAAATTCATGTTTCCAGCCTAGTTGAAACATTTGAAGAACACGGGAATCCTTTCGAAGATGACGATTTACCTACAGTAAACAGCAACAAAATTATTCTCTCGGAAGAAAGTGCCATTGCTGTGATGTTAACGCAAGTCAATTCAATACATTTGTAGAAGATCGCTTAGTGTTAAGAAAATTATCCATACATGATGTTATTAAAAGAAACAATCTCCTCTTGATGAGCAGAAAAATATTTCTGTTCAGTCCAAAGACAAGAAAAACATTGTTAATTTGAGGAGGGGCAGCACTCTTTTTGCTAAGCTATATGTTGCCTGCCAACCAATTCAAATGGATGTAAAAGAATTTTTTTTCTCATGAAAACAGCTCGTGTCTACCTTCTATATCCAATCTTGGCAAATTTAGGAAATCAAGAAAAAAGTCCGGCGTAGTTTCTTGTATCGTTCAATCAACTGGACTGGTTTTGACGGCTATTCCGGAACTAAATTGTTCATTGATGGTGCTGCACTGATTCACATGCTTGTTCCTCTGTCTGCTCGAACTGTCCTATAATACTGCGATCAGATTATGAAGCCGTGCATATTAATGAGACGAAAAAGTGTTCATAGGGTAGATTTGGTTTTTGACCGGTATTCAAAAGGAAGTTTGAAAAGCAACACGAGACAATGGAGAGGATCTGGACCAAGAATAAGTATTAAATCCAATGTTTTGATACCGAAGTCATTTACTAAATTTCTTGCGAAAGATAAAAATAAAGTGGAGCTTTTCGAATTTTTGGCAGAAAATCTCGTGAAGATGGATCTACGAGATGGGAAGCAGGTTGTATGCTCGTACAAAGACACTGCAATTGCTTCAGTCAAGAACAATTTTGAAACCATGTTTCCCGTATCCCACGAAGAAGCCGGTGCGAGGCTATTCCTCTATGTGCAGCATGCAATAGAATACTTGTGTCATGTAAAGATCACCGTGAAAACTGTTGACAGTGATGATGTAGTGATTGCTATGTTCCGAGTTCCGAAACTGCAAGAGCTATGTGTGGAGTATGGAAGTGGAAAATATCTACGGTATCTTCCCATTCACGTTTTGCACCTTAAAGTTCCACAAGGTGTTACAGATCTTCTACCTTTTTCCCATCCCTTTACATGAGCACACGGTGTCTAGTTTTGCCAGCATTGGTAAAACTAGGTACTGCATGGAAAATGTGGATGGCAATTAGAGATGTTGACAAAGTTTTTTTGTACTATACTAAAGTACCTGAGAGCATTAATGAAGAAGATGAGCATTTTCTACTTATTCAGCGCTTCGTAGTCTTGACGCATCATTCAACAAGCTCAATGGAAACCGTAAATGAGGCTAAGAGAATTTTCTTCACCCAGCAAAACAGACCAGTTGATTGTATTCCAGCATCTAGCAACGTTTTTCTGCATCACCTTAAGAGAACAATATTGCAGTGTTTACTACGGACAAAATGTCTTCAGCAAAATTTTCAGCTCTTGGATCCATATCAGTGGGGATGGAAAAAAATCGGTGAAGAATTTGAACCTCTTTGGTATGCACACCCCAAAATAACCATGCAGAAATTACAGGAACTTATATCATGCAAGTGCAAAGAGTTGTCTACACGCTGTCGATGCGTCAGATCAGGTCTGAATTGTACACTTCTTTGTAGTTGTGAGGGTTAGTGCAATACGTAAAACGTTCCTTAAAAAAAACTTATTACTGTTTTCGTTATAACAGCTACTTTTTCTTTGTTATTAAAATATGTAATTTTCGTCTATTTCTCTTATATGTTTAAAATGTAAGCATTTTAACAAAATTGTTTTATTATACGATAGCATTAATAATTAAGTTCTCGATCCATTTTGAACATGAAATGCAAATTTAAATTTAATGAAACTGGGAAGGTTCTTTTATAATGCAGGTATTACAGTAAAAGTTTTACTCCAATATTGCAGAACACAGGAAAGTCATTGTTTTCCTATCAATTTTCACGTTGATACTGTAATAATTATTAAACTATTTGTCTTCTTTACTAATAATAAAGCTCAAAGTTTGTCTTTATATCTGTCGGGATATCTGTCCGGATGTCTCTCTGTGACGAGCATAGCACCTAAACTGTTCGGCCGATTTTCATGAAATGTGGCAGAGAATTTGTTTGTAGCATGGGGGTGTGCACCTCGAAGCGATTTTTCGAAAATTCGATTTTGTTCTTTTTCTTTTTCAATTTTAAGAACATTTTACCGAGCAAATTATCATATCGTGGACGAGTAAATTACAAAATTATCATAACGTGGAACGGTAACATAAAAAATGTTAAGAAGGCCAGGGCCAACCCAGGGCTGTCGTGCAACTGAGGAAGGAAGGAACCGTAAAATGGCCGAGCAAATTAACATCGCAAATTGGGGAAAAATTCATCATTCATTGTTTGTAAATATACAGGTGAATGAAATGACCTTTTAATTTTTCTACTACGAGCAAAGCCGTGCGGGTACCGTTAGTGGAAAATAAAACTAAGCTCTGTTGAAGAGCTTTTTTAAACGACTTTCAGATAATGTATTTGAATTTTACAAAAATATGACCTATTATGGAGTTTTAAGCAGTTAAACCGACGTATTAACCGATACATGGCGGCCATTTTGATGACGTCACCACAGGGGGTTTTGACCTCCAATCGATTGCCTCCCGGCGTTTTTTTGCTCTCTTATATGAACATAAGTGCTGTACAAAATTTCATGCTGGTATCCGGAAGTGAAATGTTTTTGCACAAACTCCACCGACTATCGTAAGATCTGCCCATTCCGCTTTTTAATTGTTACTAAGAACAATGAAAAATATTATTAGTTATAATGTTAATTTTGTTAATTAAGCTAGCAAACTAATTTCGAGGCTGAACTTAAGCAAGCATTCTTATGCTTGTGATTTTCGGGCATTTGAAACTTCTCGAATAATATTGGTTTTCGAAGCTTTCTTTGATGAAAGTTAAGTCATCAGCTTAAAAATGTTTTTTACTACACCTTTTCAAAATCTTTTAAATTTGAGCAAGTAAACTTGCAACACTTAGAGCAGATTAACGGCAAATACAAGCTGTTCTCTCTTTATGTGCAACGCGTTTATATTGCAAAGAAAGTGAATACTTTTTCTAGTTTGTTTTTAATAAGGGTAAGCAACTGGTAAATGTGGCTCAAAATTCAAGATGAGTCACCTCAAAGAAATTTTGAATGGAAAACTTTCTAAATAAAATTTTTTTTTTTCTAATCTAAAGATTTTTTCTACAAGCTTGTTTCTCACTAAAAAGAATGAAATAAAATGAGTATTTGATTTCTTGATAAAAAAAAATCAAACACTACGGTTAATCTTAATACCGCTATATTTAGGTTAATTCTAAAGTAGACAATAAAATTTAAATTGAAAATTTAAGAGAAGAAACAGGTGGTAAACAGCTTAGTACGAATAGCTTTTACTATATACCACGATATTTTTTCTATATTTCTTTCTATTCAATTCTTGAAAATATAATAAATTAGTTACATTCATACGAAATTTATCGAAATTTTGGGCAAACCATGTAGGGTAAGTGCTCCAGTAGACGACCAGGCTCCAGTAGTTGGCCAGAAGAACATAAAACTGCATATAAATAAAATATGTATAACTCGAAATCGGATATGATGCATTCCCACATTCCTTCACCTGCCCCCAACTATCATCCAACAACAATGAAGTTGTAAGTACGTTTTATTAAGTAGTAATGAGTCATTTTATTTTAAATGGTTTGCCCATCATCCTAGTGTGTGATTCTGCTTATTTTTATCTTAAGAAGACACTTCCTCTTTAAATGTTAAGTACCCTTATTCTTTTCGTTCTGATGTAAATTTGCTTTTGCTTATGTTTTAATGGATAGTGTAAGATGATGTTAATGATGTAGAACAGGGGTTCTCAAACTTTCAGAATCTGCAGCCCCTTTGAAGACTGACATCAGGTCACCCCCCCTCCGTACGTGCTTAATACAAGCAATCTAATTGGAAATTGGAGCTGATATGAATAGCTGAAAGCAAGTAAATAAGGAAAAATCTAGATAGTTTCACACACGAAATATAACTCAACTATTCAAAGCTTTATTTTGAACAGCTCATTACTAGAATATATGAAATCCAAGATGAAATGAAGTAAATACAATTTTTTGAGGTAATTTAGGATTCAAGTGAGGTTGGCGTACACATGAGTCACTTTCACAACATTAATGAGAGGGTTGATTTTATTTTTGATTTTCCATGCTGTTTATTAAGTTGTCGGACACCGGAATAGGAAGCGAAGAGCAGACACAGAGTAAGACTTGTTACAGCTCATGTAACGACCTTGAAGGAGGATTTAAAGCATCAACCTGTCTGCCAAGATACTCCCAAAGATGTTCTATCGGATTCAGGTCTAGAGATTGAGCTAGCAATTCCATTCCTCCTAAACCGTGATCCTCAAGATACTCCTCAACAATCCAAGCTCGGTGAGGTCCTGCATTCTAATTCATCAGAATGAAGTCATTACCAATAGCACCAGCATATGGGCGGACATACAGATCAAGGATCTCATCCCGATATCTCAGACAAGTCAGTTTCTCCATGGGACACATGCAGGTCAGTATGACCACCAAGCGAAATCCCTGCCCAAACCATGATTTCACCACCTCTAAAATTGTGGTCTTTCAACAGCGTTGGATTGATGGTATCTATTGCGCCGTTCGTTCCAGATCACCAGACTCCCTGAATCACTCTCCAGTGTAAATCTGGACTTGTCTGTGAGCAGCACAGAAGCCCATTGCTGCTGGGTCCATTAAACATGTTATCTTGCCTACATAAGCGGATTCTTTGCTGTGGTCCGTTGAGGGGAACACACACAACTGGTCGTTTTGCATAGAGACCTGCATTGTGAAGACGATTTTGCACCGTAGTAGCAGAAATTCTTCTTCCTGATGCTCAAAGTGGTCTGCGACGAGCTGCGGCACAGTAGTGGTTCTTCTCCTTCGGGTCGAAAGAACTAGGAAACGTTCTTCTGCAAGTGTTGTAGCTTATAATTGGCCAGCAACAGGTCTTCTGGACAGAGAATCTTCTGATTAGTATCGCTCCTAAAGTCGCTGAACAACACTACGAGGCAGATTGAGACGTCTAGCAGCATTAGCTTCCGACAACTCCATTTCCATCCACTTAACTGCCTTCCACCTTAACGAATCGGGTAAACGACATCTCTGCGGCATTTTCTAAACTCTATTGACAATTGACACCAAAACTGCCAACAACAGATGAAAATCAGCACAACTTACACACATAAGTACGAAAGCTTGATATTTACATATTTTTTTCTCGCAGAAAAAGTGAAACCATTTTCTTCCACCCATTTTGATATTTTATTAATAGCTATTTGAAGTTGTCTTTCAATGATACTTATGAGGAGAAATAAATTTGAAAATCATCAGCGAACATGGTACCCTTGACAGCAGGAGGCAGTTGTTCGATTAAGCTATTGATTGCTATTATGAAAAGCGTTACGCGTAGTACACTTCCCTGGGGAACTCCTTCTTCTTGAATGAAGGTATCCGACAAAACAGACTTGACACGTAAGCGAAAAGTTCTATCTCTTAAAAAATTAGAGATAAGGATGGGGAAGTTACCTCGCAACCCATACTCGTGCAGGGTTTTGAGGATCCCATACCTCCAGGTACGGTCATATGCTTTTTCTATGTCGAAGAAACGCTCACAAGATGTTTTCGTTTAAGAAATGCTTCTCTTACTGATGTTTCAAGAAGCAGCAGGTTGTCAAACGTGCATCTGCCACGCTTGAATCCACTTTGATATGAAGATAGCAAATGTTGCTACTCCAGAATGCACATGAGTCTTGCGTTGACCATTCGCTCCATTACTTTACATAGGCAGCTAGTGAGAGCTATACTGCCGTGCTAAGCGCAAAAGTGGTATCTGCACCTGATTTCAAAAGGAGAAATTGGTGTTCAAAATTTGCGCCTCTTAGTAAATTTTGTGTTGCATTGATTAAAAATATTTGAATTAAAATCTAGAACTCTTTGTTTCTTATGGGATTTGATAGTTAAAAAGTTTGAGCAATAGTGATTTGCGTTGGAGACTTTTGCCAAATGAATCCCCATGCAGTCAGCCACTACTTTGTGGTCAGATAAAAGTTGGCCATTTTTCTTTAGAATGGGAGCAAAAGATGTATTGTAGTTGCCAGCGATTTTTTTCATTTTCCCCCATACTGTCTTGGATGGTGCTGACATAAACCTGGCACGAGCCCCGCTGGCTTTTTCGGCTTTTCTGGAGCTTCGGCACGAGCTCGTTTAAGTGCTACAAGGTTTTGTGTGGTCGGATAACGACAAACTGTGTTCCATGCTCTTTTTTACTTCTTATGAGCCTCCTGACAATCAAAGTTCCACCAAGGTTTAGGAAATTTGATCCTGTCTTTAATGGTTCTTGGTATAGCAACGTTCGCTGCTTTTAAGATAATGTCGGTCACTGTTTACTTGTTGATTTAGGTGTGTTAGGTAATTTATTATTGGTTATTGTGTTTACTGGAGGATCAGTCTGTGTGCTTGTAAAGTTGAATACTTTTTTTACAGCATCAGAATATGAAAGTCCAGCTGTAGGTGTACGAGTTTGGACAATTTTTCTCGCATCTGGGTATAATATTTTTTGAGTGGTTTTGATAACTAGTATTTCCTTTTCGGAAAGCCATTTAGGGCACTTTCTAGAGTAAGAGGGATGGTCTCCTTTGCAGTTGACGCATTTAAATTCCTTTTTGCATTCATTGCTGTCGTGGCCGGGCTCAGCACATCTGGCACACGATCCTGTACCACGGCATGACAGCTTGGAATGTTCAAAACGCTGGCATTTAAAACACTGTAGTGGACTTGGAATGTAAGGTCTCACTGGGCAAGAGAGATAACCAGCTTTGACAAGTGAAGGGAGGATAGACGTACTAAAAGTCAGAATGATATGTTTCGTTTTCTGCATTTCGCCGTTGCGTTTGATAGTGATCCTCTGCACTCCACTTACGTGTTGATCTTTCATTTCCTCTAGAGCTTCCTTCTCTGATGTAAATAAAAGGTCTGGCTCTGAAATGATTCCCGGAGAAAAGTTAAAAGTTGAGTGAACTGTAACTATACAAAGATATGAGCTTAATTGTTTTATGTCTAGTATGTGTTCTACTTGTTTAGGGGTTTAATTTCTACTAATCATTCGCCAGTGCGTAGTTTTTTTACTGATTGGAACTCACTGATAAGATTTATTAAAGCTTTGTTAATTAAGAATGGGATACAGCAGTGAATGTTAGGTTTTCGTTTCTTTTGATTATGAAAAATTTTGCAGAGTTGAACGAGTCTTTCTGACGCTCCGCACAAGGGGAGAAGTGTACCAAGCAGCCATCGGCACGGTTAACACAACTTGGCTTAGGGGTTTTCGTCCGAATTTGGTAAGTGCGATAAGGGAAGGAAGGGAAAAAAATCCCCTCCCGCCGATATTCTGTTAGAGCAACTGGGGGTCACTACTCCGCCGAAGAGCTCACCCCGAACTCACCACACCGCAAGCCCCCCATCACGACAAGGTAAATGGACATGGGGGGGGGGGTGCTGAATTTCTTGAAGATAAAGGTCTTCTCGACAATTAGAAGAGATGTATCCGCATTGTTAGCAGTGACAACGACCTGCGTGAATTCAAGAACAGTAATTTCAACTGTGAAAAGTTGAGCTCTACAATGAGTTCCAGGCTTAGAGACAAATCAATAGATGTATTACTTTCTTTACTATAACTGATTTTTACTTCCTTTTACAAAAAAAAAAGGAGTATTGTATTCTTGAAAAAATTTTCACCCAAAAATCGGCCTTAATTTCCATTTTGCTCACCCCCAAATGAATGTTGAGGTTTTTTTTTCAACCCGATCACACGTGGATATGTGCCTAGGAACGTACAGACACCCGAAATATCCCGTTTGACGATCCCCGAGTTAATTTCAACGAGTTTTCTTGTGACGTCTGTATGTACGTATGTATGTGCGTATGTGTGTATGTGTGTGTGTATGTCACATGACTAAGGAACGGAATGTCCTAGAAACATGAAATTTGGTACATAACCTCCTAATGGGGTCTAGTTGTGCACCTTCCTTTTCGGTTGCATTCGGATGCTCCAAAAGGGTCTTTTGCCCCTTTTTCGGGGGAAATCATTGTTAATTTCGATGTAAACTCAAGTGGTGTTATAATTTGGCGGACACTTGGCGATATATCGCCAGTCTTGGGGTCGCTAAGTTTTGTCGGCAACTCATTGAAAATTTGACGATTTTTTTTTAAAAATCTGGTTTTAATTTGGCTACTGTTGGTTATTTAGAGTAAACTATTGAATCATATTAAAACTGCCAATAATGAGAAAATGACATTAAGTTGGAGTAAAAGGAAGTTATGTGATGCACACATCAGCTCGTTTATTATGACATTTGTTCCTTCATTTTATATTTTTCACAAAACGTTTTCTTTTGTTTTCTTTTTTTTTGTATAAAACTATGAAATATGGCAGCGAAACAATGTTTTCAAGCATTTTTTGAGAACATTTCAAATACAGGTATCCCGATATCACGTTTTAAAAATACTGAATACTAGTATTGAGTTTTCAGTCCGGTATTGCAGTCCCTAAACATCTATAAAATATTTTTTTTGCCCAAGAGTTCGCCTTATGAAGAATTTCACTACTATCTTTAGAAGCTCGTAGTAAATAAAATTACTTGACTGATTTATATTTGACGTACATCATTCGACGTCCACGTTTTTAAATCTTTTTTGCTTCAGCTACCTTTACAAATGTTAAAAATATATTAATATTAGTATCTACGGAGGAATATACAGTAAACTTCCCATTATCCATGGAATAAGGTGGCAGAGTGGATTTACTTCAAATGAATTTTGTTGGAAATAGTTCTTGATGACCAACTCCCGACTCCGACTCCTAGAATTTTTTGGGCAGTCGACTCAGACTCCGACTCCTGTACCCAAAAATTAGTCAAACTCCGACTTCGTAGCTTTGGTAAATATTTAGACTTGAAGGCAAAATGGCTGTTTCCAACTCTTAGAGTTTTATACTCGGAGTCTTCGAATCCGACTCTTTATTCCAAAATAAGTCCCACTCCACAAATATTGACAGAATTGCGGGTTTTGAGGGAAAATGACCTATTCCGTCTCCGAGTCTTTGAATTACAACCCTTCGACTCCCGAATCTGACTCTTTTTCCCCAAAACGAGATGGACTCCGACTCCGACGTCAAGGTTTTACTGTGAAATAATTATTGTTTAGGTATATGATTTGTTTTTATCTTCACTTTCAAGTTTTAATTTATGTGTTCAACACTTCATGAATAGGGTGGCACGATAACTACAGATAAGCGAATTCCACGAATTGTCCGAAAAATAGATTAAAAAGATATTAGTGCATGAAATAGCTTTAAAAAAAATCCGTAATACTTGTATACATTTATACAATAACTGAAAACGATTACTGTTTATGTGAAAGATGTGTGTAAAAGCTAAAAAATTATTGCTCATTATTGCAACCGGATAACACACATACGCTACCAAATCGTGCAAACAGATCATCTAAAGCACATCAATTTGGGTTCTCCCCACCCCCCCAAAAAATAGGGGATTAACTTGAGATTTTTCGGGAACGACGAATAGTTCGTAAAATTACTTCTGTTCGTAAATTAGAGGTTCGTAAAATTGAGTGTCAACTAGGGTAACGACCCCAGTTATTGGCACTTTAAGAGTTTGTCCTTAAACTTACCTCTGTTTTCATTACTTCGAAAAAAAAATATTCACTTGCAAATATTTTTGCATTAAAGAATGCACATCTGTGCATGTATTTCGTTCACTAAAATTAAAAATATTTGAAATGATATTTTTATAAAAATCTTAATATATAAAAATCTTCTGTGCGTACGTTTGTCACCATAAGGCTTTTAAACGGCTGGACCGATTTTGATCAAATTTTTTGTGTCTAATTAAGTTGTGGCAAGCATGGTTTCGAAGCGCGATGGATGGAAACGTTTTTGTTAATTAACTAATTAATTTAAGCATCGGATGGTTATATCTCCCAAATGATTAATATTTATTTTAACCTATTGTTGAGCGAGAACTGAAATAAATATTTAACCCGTTGCCAAAGGACAATAAGAAAGCCAGTTCTGCTTTTTGTAATGAAATTTCTTACTGTGGTATGTCAATTGAGAATAGAATAAAACGTAGAAAGATTGAGAGTGAAGCCTTCACATTTCTTGAAAGCAGCGATTTTAGGTCCCGAGATATATTTTAAAGTAAAGTACTGCAAGGTTCACGCAAAACGTTATTTTGTCGTCGTAGTTGAACCATGTGACCGGGGGGGATCGGTGCTTTAAGTTTTCCTAACCAAATGATCAGAAAGTACCGTACCTAGCAACATTTGTTTCTCGGCTCAAATCCATCTGAGTTTTGGGCACCAATGTCAAGAATACTTTAAGGATTATCAAACTAATCAGTACATTATTCAAGGAAAAGGTGATTGAATTTAAAGATGAAACAAATTTTATTTTCGTCCAGATAAATTACAACAGGGTAGTTCTGTGCACAAAAGATCAGTGACGTGGAAGATCTTTATCTTTGGTGGAAAGAACAAATTAGGCAATACATGAAACTTAAAAAGTTTTGGTTTAAAAGATCGGACCACTAATCGATCGGAGTTGGCTTCTCTCACTGATCGGTTGTACGATCAGTGAGATCGGTTGTAAAACAACAGATCGGTTGTAACGTGGTGGCTTGGCGACTTAGGCTATAAACAATAGAGTTGCGCAATCATTTGTTTACATTTTAAAGATACTGTTAATGTAATTTATTGTATTTTTTTTATTTGGCGAAAAATTTCAAATTGCAAAGAATTGTTTTTCGTTTTTAAAGAGTTTTTAGTCATTTTAGTTTAAGAATGTGTTTATTTTACATCGGGAGGGGGGGGGGGGGGGGGGAGGGATGAGTGATTTTCGCTTATTCACTTTATTTTTCACTTTTAGATCACATACAAATTTTATCATCATAAGAAACATAATTAATGTTAATTTAAAGTAGGTAATTTTGCTTTAATTAATGCTAAATCACACATCTTGACGTTGAAAAAGTATTTTAGAGAAATAAAAATAAGTTTGGAGTGTTACATGGAAAAAATATCGAGATTATTTCTGTTTCATTAGTCGGTATGCAGTTTCGATTTTACGATTTAAAGCTGTTTCCACAAAAAAGGAACATTGAGCCGAGGATTCTAAGGGACCATATCTGACTGATGGCCAAACATATTTGTTTTTTATTGTTTCTCTTAAAAATTTAACAGTATATTCTGTAGGATTCAAATCAATAGTAGAACCCATGTAATATAGTTGCTGCAAAAGCATCAAAGATGCAACTAGTGACATATTGCACAAAACATTTGTGTTTATAGGCACATGTGCCAATTACTGGAGATTAGCAAAATTGAAGCACCACTAAATGGCATCCATCATTATTTCAAAAATCCAAGAAGGGACAAAAATATATTTCTACCCACTCAAAGTAACACCTTTCAACTAAACAAAACTTTCGACAAATAAAATTTAAAATGAATTTTAAGTCAGATTTTAATAAATTGATGTGCATGCTTCCCTTAAGCCGGAGAAGAAGCTTTTGCAACAAAAATGGCTGATTCGACACAAAGCCACAATTGTTTCTCTTTTCTATGCACGCTACCATTTAGTAATATGAATTCAAGTTACAATCTTTAAAATAAATGTACATTCAGTTGATACATAGCCTTCTACTTTAAAAAGATTCGATACGAATCTTATTTTATGACATTTTTGTTGGAAGTGCCAATCACTGGTGACCTGCGAATTACTGGGGGTGTTATCCTATATGTTTTCTTTATTTCGAATGCAAGTAATTATTTGAGCTGCACAATAACCAAATTCGTTTAGTAATATTCCATACCAATCTGGATGCTAGCTGCTGTAAATCAAGTTCTCAAGATGAATAACTGTGGATAAAACGTTTCATCCCTCTGCGTAGGAAACCAATGAACTTCCTTCGCGAATCTGCATCATCCGAGAAATCTGTCACGTGCGTTCTAAAAATAGAGCATGGCGTGGTTACCGAGAAAAATGGAATAAGTCAAAGTGACACTCCCATCTAATGGAGATACGTTTGATCAGTTTTCTTTATGTATTGTGAATACCAACACAGAACACAGAGGAGGACGGATGACGAAAAAAAAAAAAAAGAAAGGAAAAAAAAATTAATTTGAATTTTGACCTCTTGAATTCAAATTATGTTTTTCGCAATCATGAATGTGTGTGTATGTAGGCGTGTGTGTTTATGTGTGTGTGGGGGGGGGTTATATGTGTTTGTGCGTAGGGGGTATGTGTATGTGTGTAGGCATGTGTGTTTGTATCTGTGTGCAAGTATGAGTATGTGGGTAGTTGTGTGTATGAGGGTTTGTGTGTGTGTGGGGGGGGGGCAATGTGTATGTGTGCGTAAGCATATGTGTTTGGGTCTGTATTCAGGCATAATTGTGTGGGTAGTTGTGTGTGTATGTGTATGTGTCTGTATGTATGCGTGTGTATGTATGTGTTTGTGTGTGCATGTGTATGTGCACAGGGTGTATGTATGTGTGCGTAGGTGTATATATGTGTGCGTAGGTGTATGTATGTGTGTGTATGTGTTTGTGTGTGTACGTGCGTGTATGTATGCGTGTAAGTGTAGGATATTGACGCAACGGGGAGACGGTTTTCGCTGGAGCAGCAGCATCGTGAGGCGGCCGGTCGACAGTGATGCTGCAGAGGGGGGGGGATATAAAATTCGGCGGGAAAATAAAATCATAGGACATCAAAACAGTCAAATGAAAGCAATAAGCAATCGTGATTGCTCAAAAAATCCGGCATCCAGCCCTGGCATTCATTTGAATTCAAATTATATTTTTCGCAAGATTTGCGATAGAACAGGGTTTCTTGTTTCTACAAATGGAATGGAGAAGAAATCTGCAGCCGTCATATTCTGACTAGTAGCTTTCTAAATTAGGCAATACAAGGCGTATAAAGAAATAGTAATATGGATGCGGTAATAAAGGTATGGTTGTTATGGCTAAATGCAAAATAAAAAATAGCGATATTAAAAAGAAAGTTATTTTTTTCAAAGAAGGCAAATTGAAAGTGAAAAGCATATTCTAAATGAGTTCGTTTAAAAGTATTTGGCGTAAGAAACTCTTATATGAAGTTAGATACGATTTATAAAATAATGATTCATGATTGCCACATCTAAGCTTTTAAAGTTAAACAATATTGCAAACGTATGTAGAAAAAAATTAAATGAAAAATATATTCCGAATAAGTTCATATAGAACATACTATCTTTCGTTTTCAACCGACTTAAAAAAAAAAAAGAGGTCATGATTTCGTCTTGCGGCTTTTTATGTATGTTTTCGTATTACTCCAAGAATACTGGAACGATTTGAAAAATTCTTTTTTTGTTTGGAAGGGTATACTTTCCAGATGGTCCCATGTTAATTTTGTTTGACTCTAATGAGGGGTCCCGGAGAAATCTAAGAAAATTTAAATTTCATACGTTGTGGCTACGTAGACCAGCTTTCGTCAGCTGTCACAGGTCACGTGGTTTTGGCATGAACGGTGCTTTTTCGATGGAGAATCTTATCTTGAATAATATTTAATTCTCACGCATAGGGATGTTTGATTTTTCACTGCGCCGCCTGTTGATTTCAATTATAGTTTAACTAATGTATTTATTACTTATGTAGAAAATCAGTAAATTAAATGTACAGTAGACCTTTGTTTTACGCGGGTTTATTTTAAGGGGTTTTCGATTATACGCGGTTTAAGATTTGACACCTTTATTTTATTTTACGAGGATGAGTTTCGGTTTTACGTGGATGCAGCAATGCAAACAGATAAAATTTTCCCTTCTTTCAAAATACAAACTCCTAAAGATTGCAGATTACAAGTAATAAACTGCATTTTGGCGTGCTAATAACCGAACTCGGGCCCCCGGAGAAATTTTATGCGATTGGTTACAGAGCTGTTTCCAGAAGTAAAGTTATTAAACTCATACAGTTCAGAACTCACCGAAGAAGAGCTTTTAAGAGTGACAAAGGAGGACAAAGCCAACGAGGATAACGACTTCGGTGACAAACAACCAAAACGTTCACATTGAAAATTTTGAGCCATTCCTAGACAATAGAAATCATTTTTCTGATTTGTTAGTGAAGGAAGATTCTATCATGGAAATGACGCAAGTGATCATGGATGCGTTAATGCTCTGCAAAGAATTACAGAGAAAAATTTTTAATGACCGCCAAAAGACTATCATAGCCAGTTCTTCTTTATAAACAGAACACGAAATTATTTTATGTTTTCTTCATGCATGTTGTGCATAAAAATTGATATAAGTAGGGGAAAGTGGGGTAAAACAGGGAAGTCGGGAGCAAACCGGGTACCCCCTTCTAGCCCCTGTAAGCGCTGCAATCACGTAGACAAGAGAGGAATTACCTTCCACCTTGATGAAAAAGCAGTGGCCATTAAATTAGAACGCACTAGATTCGCTTCTTTCGTTTCTGTGTCGAAAATTCTGTTTGAGTAGTTTTTTCTTAAAATTTTTGAACAAAACAAGACCGATTATACTACAATCCTGCTTCTGCAACAGTAAAGGCATATAGCTGTCTTTGTACAACATTTAATTACCTTCATTATCATTTTAAGTAATTGTTTGTAGCGTCCTGTATAGTCATATGACGGCATTTTTTTTATGGAAGCTGTATGTGCGGGGCAAAACCGGGTACTACTCCCATACACTGAGAGCAAGTTGCAGCCGAAAGAGGACAAGAGAAAAGGAAAAACCGTCATTTTGACGGGTTCCCCATACAAGCTTCATCTTCAGGCAACATTAGAAGAAAAGAAAAAGAAAAATTATGGAAAGAAGACCAAAGATATGGACGGAAGAAAAAAAAAGAAAAAACCTGAAAGAAAGATAAACGAATCAAAGAAAAGACAACATAATAAAGATGCCAAAAAGGAACAGACAGAAAATAACCTTTGCGTCACCATATTTGTTCTTAAGAAAAAGTAATTGGCAAAAAACAGTAAACTTCATTTACTTTCAATATTAAACGATTAAATATAAAATCCATTGTTAAAGAATGTTCCCATAAAACTAAGGTACTTTCCTTACTCAGTGTTAAAGAAGGTACCATAAAACAATAACATTAATCAGGGATGCCCCCTTAAGGGCGGGGGGGGGGGTGTTTTGAGGGGTATTTTTTCTTTTTAGGGGAGCTCTTGCTCTGGGGGAGCAACCCCCTAAATATTTCCCCTGTATTAACCATTAGTAGTCATGTCGCAAAATTTGAATGAAGACTCCACTGAAGCAAACAGGAAATTCATTTAGTATCATTGCTCTAGTAGTATTTTGATCTTCATATATACAACATCACAGTAGATACTCTGTTTCTAGTGTTGATCTATAACGGAGTCAAGTAAAGAGAAATGTGACTTTTTTCATGAGTTACGTGACACGTGTTGCTGTGAAATATAAAATAGTTAGGAAAACCATTGACGTTTAAATGGTTTTAGTTAAATTAAGGCATAAATAAATCCGGGAAATTAATTCCTCGTATAAAATGTTATGTGCGCTAAGATTTTTTCTTTTTCGAACCGACTTAAAAAAAAGACGTTCTCAATTTGTCGGAATCTTTTTATGTATGTCCACCGTAAACTCAAACACACATTGACCAAATCTGGAAACTATTTTTTTTTCTCGTTTGAAAAGGTATATACTTCCCAGGTGATATCATAGTCATCAGGTCAGTATCTGAAGATGGGATCCGTTAAAAATCAAGAAACTGTTCAAATTATATGGGCAAAGTTAAAGTGGTTTATGTTGTTTTTTAGTGACTCGAGAATATTTTTCGGAAAGCGTACTTTGATAAAGTCAAACGGATGATGAAGACAATTTTCCTTGTAAATAATTGCGCATTTGGAAAAGCCTTTCTTCACAAGAATCTCCGAGACGCTGTGCTCTATTTCTTAATCTATTTTGCTCATCTTAGCTGTTTTCAGACTCCTTGCTCGGCGCTTTCTCACTCGAGATTTACGTAAGGAGTGTGCCACATACTTTACCCTACGTACTTATTTTATATGTGCATCACTAAAAAGCAAAAAATAAATTATTTTCAAATAAAAAAACAACCGACTTCAAAAAACACATAGGAATTAAAAAAAAAAAAAAAAAAAAAACTGGTTACACTTACATACGATTTCCAACCCAAACTTATAAATCAAATTTATTTTACAATTCCAGTACAAAAATCAACTAAACACCCAATTGTAAAATAAACACTGGTTTTAATTACTACACGATGAATTATTTTAATACCTAACTAATTATATACGATCTCTTAATTTTTAATAACCATTTGAAGTCGGGGCCTGCTATAAACAAATACATAACGTAACTGACAACCCACCGAATCCTGAATGAAACACTAATTTAACTATACGCGAAATTAGTCTTTAAAACTAACCTACTCAGTTAGGTTAGGTAATAGTTTATAGGAGGCCTCGACTTCAAATGGTTATTAAAAATAAGAGATCGTATACAATTAATTAGGTATTAAAATAATTCATCGTATAGTAATTAAAATCAGTGTTTATTTCATAATTGGGATTTTAGTTGAGTTGGTTTTGGTATTGGAATTGTAAAATGAATTGGAGTTGTATGTTTGAGTAGGAAATCGTATGTAAGTGTAATCAGTTATTATTCTTTTTTTTGTTTTTTTAGTTCCTAGGTGTTTCTTGAAGTCGGTTCTTTTTTTATTTGAAAATAATTTTCTTGGAATAATTGAAAACTATACAGGAATACTTAAATATTGTTCTTTCTGACCCAGAAAAATTATTTTGTCCTTTAGAGTTCATTATGAAAAAAGCTTAGTATTTTTTTTAGTTCTGTTATTTCTGTATTGAGACTGAATAGTATATTTCATGTGTCTAAATACAATTCTGTGGCAGAATGATTGTTTAAAAAATTAGGAAAAAAAATTAAGGTGTTAGGTGAAAAGATATTATTTAAAAATACTGGAAAAATTAAAATTTCCGCCTGAAAATATCAACAATGTCTCGTGGTAGTTAAATATTATATAGTGCTTTAAATTGACAAACTAATTAATTACTTTTAGGATACTTGCTGAAGGCATGGCCACCTTCATGGGGTAGGGGATACCACAACAATAGACCCGCACTGAAAATGGGCCCGGGATGAAAAAAAAGAATTGACTAAAATTTATTTTGTACAGCCACTGACAAAAACGTAATGGGTCCAAAATACAATCTGGTAAATTTTGCCACGTAAAAATACCATGGCTGAAGGTCATCATTACAAATACTAAATTTACCAATTTACCCCGAAAATAGGAGTAGATGAAGTTTTTTTTTTAAATAGTTAAAATAATTCACATCGTAAATAAATGTAGTATAATTTATCATTTAGTGTTAGTTATAATTAGTGACTAGAAAATTGGGCGTCAAGTTATGACGGGGAAAATTGCTTCTTCATTTGAACGAAGCCATTGCCTGCTTGGTGATATTTTGATAGTTGAAATTGTAACCCTAACTCCAGTGGAATAACCCTAAACTCCAATAGGTAGTGTTCATTGTTGATTTTTTTTTCGCTTCTTCATTCCGCAGAAATGACACAGTCTTACCAGTAAAACAGTTAATTTACCGGATCGATTTCCCAATAAAGCCTTTCCCTGCATGTTTAATATTACCAAAACATATTATCAAATTATCATGCCGTGGCGCGAGTTTCATTGTTGAAACTCGCGCGTTACCAGATAATTGATTATTATATATATGAGGATGCTCATATACAGGATGTCCCAAAAGGTCGTTTACAAACTAAACATGCAGGTCTGTCATATCATGATGAACAAGATTTACATAGGAACATGTGCTTGCAAACGCAATGTTGGCGCACTACATGCACTAAAGCCAGACACTAACGGATACACGACATGTCGCATATCTCTTACATAAAGACGATTTTACACAACATTTTAGTTTTTATGGAAAGCTTGAAGCAATTGCTAAAATTTGCGTCCCGCCAGCTCTCAAATTCACGTTGCAATGACAACGCAGCTATCGGTGAAATCTTCTCGGAATGGATCGTTATTACGACGTCGCTTACTAAGATTCGTTGTGACTCGTGTATGGCAGCTAATGGCAACAAATTTCAACAACAGCTATCAGCCTTCCTTGACAACTAAAATGTTGTGTAAAATCGTTTTTGTGTAATAAATATGCGACATGTTGTGCATCCGTTAGTGTCTGACTTTGTGTGTATGTAGTGCGCCAGCATTGTGTTTGCGAACGTATGTTCCTATGTAAATTTTGTTAATCATGATATGACAGACAAGCATGTTAAGTTTGTAAACGACCTTTTGGGACACCCTGTATATAATAATCAATTTTTCTGAAAAAAGTAATTATTCGATAACTTGTAATTTCAACACAAAAAGTCCGACATTAGTACGACCAGTATTCACCGAGATGTGAAATGTAGCGTTTTGTGACTTACACCGCTTTACACTCGCCGTGTATAGAGTGGTTTTTGAAATTGTTTGAGGTTTTATACTGTGCTTTTTTCGTATCACGGCAGAACATTTGCATTTATTTTTGAATAGCAATGAAAAATATATTTTTTTTTCTTCGACAACCTTTCATTCTTTTGAAAGGGCGATATGTTCCAATCTCATCTTTTGCATGGTCCCTTAAAACTTTGAACTCGAATATCTACTTGAGTTTTGGTCGCACAAATGACAAGTTTTGTGTGTTAGTAATATTTATCAATGAAGATTATTTCAATAAATATAAGTTAGGGGACCTATAGCCCGTATAAAAAGTTGAATTTGGAATTTTTTGACTCATTTCTATTTTTGCTTCAAATTTTCAATATCTTAACTCTGCATCTGATTTTGAATATTTTTGCAATTGGAAGTATGCATCTAGGACGAACAGTTGCGAAAATAGAGGATTTGCAGGTTAAACCGAAACACCCTGTATAGCTATAAAAGCCATAGCTCCATTCAAGCATTCTTATTTTGTGGATGTAGAAATTTCATAATTACTTTACTATTATTTGCACCAGCAGGCTAGTTGCAATTAAATTTAATTCAATGCATAGTTTCTTCATTTTTAATACAAAAGTGCCATGGGAGCAGTAAGTAACGAATTAATGGTGTCTCAATGTTTCTGTCCCACTGTTTCCTCATTGCAAAATATAAACTCAATTGTTGCCATTCTCAGACAAAGAAAATTAACATCATTCTACTGCTAAAATGAACTTTAGTTAATAGACTCATGTAAGATCAATAACACCAGTCTGTAAACTTTATCTAACAGTTTAGAAACAGTGAAACAAACAATGGAGATAATTTACTTCGATGGGTTCAAACTATGATGACATAGCTATTTTTCTTACATGATACTTGAAAGCACATTTTTTTTCTGTAACATTGTTCACAGTATGTTGATCTGACTTTTCAAAAGTTTTACTTGCCATGGAAATATTCAAGAAAATAAATAGCTGTTTCACTATTCTCTCTGTCTGACTGTACCCACTTCTCCCCTAGTATCCTTACGAAAGCAGTTTTTTCTTTTTATCAGCGCTTCAGAACATAGTACTGAAGTACAAAACGTTAAAGTGCTGTTAAAAGGTTTTTTGCAGCATAAGACAAAAAGTTCTCCCAAAGATGTTTTATAGATATTTATATATGTCATCAATCAAACGCTTCTTTTTATATAACAACTGAAAAGAAAAGGAGCAACTCTCTATTTTTTTTCAAAAATGAAAAATACAACTTTCTCGGCCATCTATTTTTCCATTACATCGGATGTGTTTGCATGACGATTTTAAATGCTTTTCCCGTCAACTTTTAAGAAAGAGAATCGTTCTCTTTTCTCTGCTTCCTTCCGTGACATGCTGACAAGCATAAAATGTAACTCTTGTCAATCATTTGAGAAAACGAGTTCATTCTTTGAAATAGGTGGATAAGGGAGGAAGGCAGCATGCCATATTTTGGAGTTAAGCAACATTTTGGCGATATGAAAAAATATTTACTCGTAGTATATTTTCGTTTTCTGGTTGTTTAAACCTGAAGGTGAAATTTGCAGCATTAACTGCACTGAGTTGGTAAAAATATGAAAATTACAAAGTGGGCATTCTTTACTGCAACCCTACTCTCGCCAATTTTCAATTGAAATTAATTATAGGAGGCGTTGTTATGTCTGACCAATGGCTGCTGAAATAAGTAAAACCAAGACCCACCCACTTAAGTAGGATGTGACCTGTCCAATGAGATATCTGCTTGACCGAATAAAACTAAAATGTTTTGCCTCTTTGGCTAATTTCTTAAATTCCAAGGTGACGTATTCAAGCTGTAGAACCAATGACTCACTAACAAATTCCGTTCCAACTTTTTTCTCCATATCACCTCTTCGCGAAAATGGGAAAATGGACAATGGGGTCGTTTCCAAAATTTTAAAGATATTTTTTTTCTGCAAGAGCACGCTTTAAAACATAGGATCGGATCATTTTTTAAATAATTTATTTAAGTTTAATATTTAAAAAAAATGCTTAAATTGGTGCGCTTTCATTATTTACGCTTTTGTCGTGTGACATCACAAATGATGAATTGCTATTCAACGTTGCCATTCACAGAGCAAAATATTTAATTCGCATCTTTACTCACGTGTATTGGCAATATTGGCAACGATATAGTTGATAGCAAGTGTAGAACGCAATATTTAATTCGCTTTTTGATTATCATAACGTGGAAACGTGGTAGAAAGAAGCGCCAAGTTGCATCATTTGTGAAGTCATAAAGACCACGCCTCGTTTTCGAAATCGGACATTTAAAAAAATTAATTAAAAAATAACTGTTGGGAAAATGAAATAATTTTCTGGGTCCATGTTGTTTTTTTACTCATTCCATCAATTTCAATGACTAAAAGTAGTACTTTTGACAAAAGAAAACAACCCCATCCTGAACCTAGGCGGAGCCAAAGGTCATTTATTCGCGGTCAGACTTAAGTAGTTTTTTTATGCTTTCTTCAATGAAATCCTGTGAATTTCCCGATGATCATTCTTGGGTTGTATCTTTCACATCGTCATCTGTGGTATCGTCGTGTTGAAAGTTCCCAGTTTATGGGATTAAAAATATGAAAGTCTCAAAGCGAAAGTTTTGTGCCATAAAGGTGATCCTACACTTCCGACCTAAACGTTTTCAGATGTCTGCTCGTTTGTTTTACTGCACTTGGTCTTGCATTGTCTTGCTTGAATAGTCCAGTGATTATAGTAAGTTCACTTCGGAATTCGAGATACCCAGCTGTAAGTCTGTAAATACTTGTATAATGACACCCTAAAAGTTGTCTCAAAACCTACATATGGTAGGGTGCACGCAACCATTAAATTTCAAGGTCAAAAAAAAAAAAATCGTTTTTTTGCACTTTTTTTGGTAAATATCTCATTTCCTATGGGTTTTTGCTATTTGTATTTATAATCAATATTGTAGAATACAAAATTTTCTACAAATTTTGTTTAAAAAATTTTTTAGACGGTGAACCGTTTTCGAGATAGAGGGCGGAGAGCGCGCGGTCACAGAATCACTTCAGGTCAACCGGTGCCTCCGGTCGAAAACGCGCCATATATAATTGATGAATTGTCGATAAATCAATGATTATAAATATTTGTCAATTTTTATTAACTCTCACATTATATTTTATCATTTTTTTCCTAACCTATCCGCTTTTTATTCAGTATTAATTTACTTAACAACACTTACCTGCCCATGTAATTGCAGAATTGTTAATGAAAATGTAGGAATTATATTTGAATTTTAACCTAATTAATATAAATAACTTCTTACATGATGGAAAAAAAAAAAACAAATAAATTAGGAATTAATCTTTTTATTAAAAAATATCATTCAATACATTTATTTTTATTAAAAGTAAAAAAATGGAATAAAGAGTACAAAAACTACAGTTTATAATTTTAATCATCTTCTTCCTCTTCATCTTCGTCTTCCGTCTGCTGGTAAATTTCAAACTGGTCTTCATTATCGTCTTAAAAGACATTTGTCTCAAGTTCTTCCATGATTTCGGGGTCAAAGGTTCCATATTCGTTAATGTCGCTCTGATATGGTAGAGCATTGAGACATGCTTGCCCATTACACTGGCCACAAGCTAAAGAGCATTGCAAGCCCGCCTTCCTGCATCCGAATCGCGAACCAAAACCACTCTTGCAGTTGCCGAAAATTGTATTTAGCAAATCTTCTGGAGCAGGTGGTAAAATTGTCATGATAGGCCAGATAAACAATACTATAGTAAAAACGTTCTAAAGAACCATCACAATTGAATAATAAGACAAATGAAATTATTTACTTAGATAAGTTACTATCTTCAACTATAAGAACAAAAACAAACTTTGAAGAAATAAAGAAAACAAAACCCAATAGAAAAATCCTACAAAATTAAATTGTGTACCTCAATATCGAGGGAAAAAAACGCATTCAAAAATCAGTTCGCTAACCACAACAATTCCACAATAGCGTAGCTATGGACACTGTCGGCTAGCGCCCTCTCGATGAGTTAACTTACCTTGTCATGTATTAGTAATTCATAGAACAAAACAATTAATTTACCATTTAATTTCCAATTACAAATATTTCGGTCAATCTGATTTGAAAAAAAAGTAGCCTATAGCCTTCCTCAATAAATGGACTATTCAACATAAAAATATTTTTTCAATTCAAACCAGTAGTTCCTGAGATTAACGTGTTAAAACAAACAAACAAACTCTTCAGCTTCATATTATTAGTGTAGATATATGTATGCTGAAAAAAGGAGAAAAAACGAATTTTTTGGATTTTTTTTTCCAAAAGAAGAGTCTGTCTTATTAACTGTAATGTCTGTAATTACTGTATGTATGCTGAAAATAAGAGGTAAAAAAAAAAGAGCTTTTAAGCAATGAAATGAAAAGGCAATACTTTTACACGTTAAGCGTACTTGCCAGTGCTGTACATTAGTACAGGATATACGTACAGGTACTTAACATTGCTTGTTCAATATCTCAATCAAAGTATTGTTGACTATTTAAGGCGGGGGGAACATAGCGCGTATCAAGAATCATTATTTTGTAAACAGCCAATACGTTTCCGCCTTATTTGTTTTTACTCAAATTCTGAAAGCGATTTAAATATTCAACGACTCGGATAGTAGGAGTTCAGATACTTACAGTTCTGCTGTAGTTATCTCGATTTTTTTAAAAAAAATTTTGTGCTTAATCTTATTTGCAGGAGGAACAGCCATTAAGACTAAAACTAGAATAATGTAAATGCTTTAGTTTATACAATCCAACTGAATCAAGGAGCGTCATTATTTCGAATCAAAAGACGGAGACGATCGCGTCAGGGAAAGGAAGCCAAAAAGAACATTAAATGTGGTAAAGGTAACTTAATGTTGAAGATGTTATTGGACCAACCATTTTGCTTGGAGGAATACTGTTTGACCACGGATTGTATGGAATTGGCAAACATCCAGTTAAGGCGACTCTATCTGAATGAGGGGAAAAATAAAATTTTATACGCATATTCCGCTCATTTGAATGAGACTCTGCTTAATTTAGAGGCTAACATACATCTGCAAAATCTGACCTCCCTGAAAACTAATAGATACTTCCATTTCCGCGTGTAAAGCGGATGTTTGCCTTTCCATACAATCCGTGGTTAGACAGTAGCAACAGGGTAATCTTTACTATCGTGTCTAGTCCAGGGGTTACTAAAGTGGACTAGACACGATAACACACGGGTTATTACCTCAATAAATGGACTAATTTACATAAAAATAATTTTTCAATTCAAACCAGTAGTTCCTGAGATTAACGTGTTAAAACAAACAAACAAACTCTTCAGCTTCATATTATTAGTGTAGATATATGTATGCTGAAAAGAGGAGAAAAAACGAATTTTTGGATTTTGTTTTCCAAAAGAAAAGTGGACCCACCAAAGTGGGTGCCGCAAGTTGAAAAGTTTGGGAACCCCTATGTCGATGACTTCCCTACATCATTTTAGTTAACCGGTAAAAGGGGGAGGTGAGGTCTCACAGACCGCTCAAAAGTTTGTCCCACTACCCCTACTTCATTTTAGTCCGATTGATGGTTTTTCCCAATAGCTTTTTGTTTTGTGAACTTGAACACCCCCCTTGATTATCAGTATCTTTTGGTACGTGCATCCAAAGAGTTCTATAGAATTTCATTGCGTTCTTTAGGAGCGGTCTGTGAGACCTCACCTCCCCTTCAGTGTTACAACTTTCGGCAGTAGTAGACACGGCTTTTTACGTTTGCACCGCGAATATGGATTTATTTATTTGATCCGCGTTATGCGGAGAACTGTTCGAAATAAGATTGTTATTTTCAGTAAATTACCGCCCATTGTTCCGCACTCTTGGCTTCCTTAAGAGGTTTTCCATCTCCAGCTCAGTCACTTTCCTATGCCGGGCTGATGAGTGCTAATAAGACCGAAACTGCAGTCCTCGGCTGGAAATGACTGAGCTGGCGGTGTATTTCACGAAGATTGCTATTTGTTTAAAATGTTCTTAAAAGGTACACAATGAATGTTAAAGGGACAATGAAAGCTTAAATATTTCTGGAAATACGACGCTACGTACTAATAGTTTAGGTGATGTCAAAAATTTTCAGTAAGGTGATATAATCAATTTTCCGGTGTTAATAGGTTCTTTATGTATTTAATAACTAAAATGAAATCATTAATAAATAACAGATTCATTTTTATTGCTAGTAGTACGTTATTTAATGCATCATGTGATTTTTCTAGAAAAAACGTAAGACTCTAGCAAAATGCCCTCGGAAAAGGTGTATTTCGATTCAAAATTCAAAAATATTTTTTTCCCGTGCTAATAAAAGTTCGAAGAATATCTAAAGCAAATTACAGGAATGTATCTTATATATACGGTTTTTAAGAAATTTTTAAATAGAGCGGTATCTGAGACCTCACGTCCCCTGTTACGTCCTACGTTTTCACCTCCTCTTTTACGGGTTAAGAAAGCCCCAGGTTTACTGACCAACGATTCCTTCTGACCAATTACAAAATTTTACGGCACTTAGCTGGTTGGGAAAGGGTAGATAGAAGACGTTTACCCAGATGTGGATGCCTAATTATAGCATAGGGATCAGAAAGACATACAAATAAGCTATCATTCAAACCGAAATCAATAAATAAGAAAATATCGAACAGAGAAACGGAACAATATTTAAGGCCTTAAATATAAAAGCTTACAAAAACCATAAATTAAAGCAGTAAAATTATTTTTTTTCTTTACGCATAGGCATAGAATTCGTTATAGAAATGACAGTCATTTTAGTATGGCCTATCGATAAAATAAATTGTTGAAATTTGTCATATATCAATGTCATAAGACTATACAAAACAAGATAAATGAACAAAGTATTTACTCTCTTCTAGTTCCGAAATTTAACGTTAAGAAACAAAATTTGTAGTATATAGAATCTAAATTATGATTTACTCAATTTTTATTCCCTTTAACTGCGAACTGCTGCTTGGAAACATTTCAAACTCTGTATTGAGTTTTCTCCATTACTGAGATTGCTTTCTAAAGTTTCCTCCTATTTATAGAAATAATATTGTAAAGTAACCTGTAAACTTCTTTAAGCATTATAAAGAACAGAACTTCTGGTTTTTTTGTTTCAAATAAGAAGTACGTTTTTGAAATTCAGTAAAGTACTTGTTCTATTTCTGTTTTAGAAGCATACATCAAATATTAAGTTACTTTTTTGAAGTATTTCAAATACTTTACTCTGTTTTCTTCTTTTGAAATTTTTCTTTTAAACTTAAGGGTGAAAAGACCGATTTACTTCAAATCGGCTCAGTCCAAACCGTTTTATCTGTGTATAATGGGGTTGTTTCCTTCAGTCAAAAGTACTACTTTTAGTCGCTGAAATTGATAGAATGAGCAAAATAAATAAATAAATAAAAATAAATAACGTGGAGTCAGGAAAAAAACTTTTATTTTCCCATCAGTTATTTTTTATTTAATTTTTATAAATGTGCGATTTTGGAAATAAAGCCTGGCCTTTATGATGTCACAAGAGATTTACTTTGGTGCGCTACTCCATAGCTGCGTTAAATGTTAACGCTTTGTTGTCAACCGCGTTGCCAGGTTGTGATAATTTGCGCTGTGCGCTAATGGCATTAGCGAATGGCATTTTATCACTTGTGATGTCATGTGTAGAAGCGTAAAAAATGAATTTCAATCTGCGCACCGATTAAAATAGTTGTAAAAAATATTAAACTTTGTCAAACTATTTAAAAAATGGTTAAATCCTATGTTTTTAAACATGCTCCTTCAGAAAAAATACTTTGAAAATTTCGGAAACAACCCCATTAGGCAGTACTGCTTATTTAAAAATAGAAAACAAAAATGAAAGCGTACATCGAATGTTTTTCAAACGAAGAAAAAATCTTTTGGAAAAAAAAAAACGTGCACAGCGTGAAATGTTTTTTTTTGTCTGATCTAAAAAAATAATAATAGTTAAAATAAAAAAAAATAATAATAATATTGGCCAGAATTGATATTGCACGCTCCAATTCTGATTTCGTTTCGATACAAGTATATAGAAATAATATAGCGAACTCAAAATTCATATACCATTACATTTGTTTTATTGAAGACCCAAATCTCATGTAGAAGTGTTTCTTTTTCATGCAAAAAAATTACTTCAGGATTTACTACATTATGCCTTTACTTTATTCTAATCGATTTTCAGCAATCGGAAAGAAAATAACAGCTCGGGAATGATAAAGTAATTGAAACGAATAGCTCTCCAAGAAATTAAGAGAGAAAGAAATTGGACTAACGTTTTTCTTACTCGAGAAATAATGTTAGTTTTATTGGTGCGTGGGAATTTTATCCCTTGTTTCGAGTCACTTTATAGATATTAAAACAGCTAACAACAGGCGAATTTTTAAACTCTGAGCCATTAGCTTAATGGGAGGAAAATTTACGCTTAAGTTTCTCTGTACAGTTAGCCTAATTGCTAGACTTTAAATTGAAATTAAACAACCTCATGAGATATGTAATGCTCTAATATTAAATATTTGCTTTTCGACCGGCAAGGAGATGTCTACAATGGAAAGTACCCAGTAACAATGCTTAAACATACATGGAGTCATCGGAAGTGTGTGGAGCATAAAATTTACTTTTCTTTTCATTTAACTTCTTGATTTCTCGGAGAAATTTTATTTCAGTTATGTTTTCCTTTAAATGGAGAAGCCAAGCATTTTAATAGTAGACAAAATATTATTCTCAGCAAATCCAAGAAATGTTTTTTTTTTGAAAGGCATTTCAGATAAAATGCTAGCAGCAAAACTGTAATTAAGCAGTCGTTATGGAGACAGACTGATGTTAAAAGGTTTGGTATTTAAAATTCTTTTCAAAATAAAGATTTACGATAAATTGTTGTTCAATATGCCAAATCTTTCATTAAATACTTACAGTCTGACCACCGACTGTATGGAAAGGCAAACATCCGGTTTATGGGGGAAAATGGACACATCTATTAGCTTAGACAAGTGGTAGTTCGTTACATATGAGCGTTTCGGCTCTTAATTATTTAGAAGCAGCTTTGTTAAAATGACAGTTTGTTCAGGGCAATGTATCTATGTTCCTTTCTTTTCTTTTCTTATTTCTTGAAATGTTATCAAAGAGAGACAGTCGAGTTCTGATAAAATGTTAATCGAATCAACAATGAATTCTTATTTTAAAAACCGAAATGATTTTTGAGATTCCGTGGCGCAGTTTTCTCGTTGCTTATTTCGTGAGTTGAATGCAGCGGTCGCCTCTATTATTGTCATAAACATATTACCAATATTCTACTTGTGCATTTCGTGCTTACATCAGTATAATTCATCTGTACGGCTTGAATTTCTTACTTTATGCGAAATAAAAGGCGAGAAAAGTTCTTATAATTTATGTTTTTCACGTTCTTTTTATGCATCTGGCCAAGAAGGTGTTTATTCTTCAAGGCTCGTAATATTTTATTCATGCAGAGTACGCATAACTGAGGCGTCTTTTATCTTATTCAAACTATACTGTTGACAAAACAGTTGAGGAATGCTATGCAAAACAAAACTTTTGAAAATAACCGTTTTTGTTTAAATTGATGAGGGTTGGAGGGAGCAAAAATATAAAATTTTTATCTCACGACTTTACTTGATAGCAGTTTAGAACTTCGTAACGTCTTAACGCGTGACCGCTGATCAGTCATTCTCGTGAAAACAATAAAAATCATATCCTACCCTTTTGAGTTTTTTTGTTAACTTTAATAGTTACCACCAATTAATCATTTTTTAAAAAATGATTCCACATTTAATTGTGCATAATCAAGTGTTAACGTTTCAAAAAAGTAATTTTTCTTTCTTCAAACCTTATAAGAGTTTCAGTTAGATGGCGAAAAAAAAAAAAATTCAGGATGGACGGAATATATACACATGAGGAATATAATGAAGTGATCAAAGTTGCAAAAAATACCAATTACTCTGTTACAAATATTTTGCCTAATAACATTTTGTACTTTAAGAACTGGTGCTTCAAGTACGAGTATTTAAAAAAAAAAAAAAAACAAAACTGAGACATTTTCAGTTTCGAAGCGCCAACTTCTGAAGTATGCTTTTTTTTTGCCACGATTTTATTGATGGCCTCATCAAAATGACGTTTCTAAACTGCAAAAACCAGGTCTCATCAAAAATACGTTTTTACTGCAAAACCAAGAAGTATTTTCAGATTCTCTACTAACCATGGCTAACCCTGCCAAAATGCCAATCAATAGCAAAATGTTGGAGAATCTCAAAAAACTAATCAAATACATTCTGAACGATAAGAAACTATTATACGTAGCTTGACTTACAACTTCTCACCATGATGAGGATCAATTATTGGATGATTTATTTCGTACATTTTCTGTTTATTCATTTACTTGTATAGTTTTGTCTTGGTCTTTTTATTTTTCACATTAATTTATACTGTATTAAAAAAATAGATTTAAAAGTTATTTACTATTTTTACCCTTTTGAAACTTCGTAAGTTTTAAGAAATAAATAAATCTAACAATTTTTTTGAACTCTCTTTACATTTTGGATGGACATAACTTGTTTTCAACTGTTGTTCTGTTCTAAATAGGGTTCTAAAGTTTCCGTAAAAATTTGGTGGTTATTGGTTTAAGATTCTACTACTTATGGTTTCTCGAAAATTCGATTTTTAGACTTACTCCCTTCTTAAACTTGGCGATTTAACTACAGTAAAACCTGTGAAGTTGACCATCTTTGTAAGTTGACCACCTGTCTAAGTTGACCGCTTTTATCAGGCACGAAATTAGCCCTTATCATATAAATCAACTTCTGTAAGTTGACCACTAAAGTAGTGCCCCGCAGGTGGCCAACCTACACAGGTTTCACTGTATAACAAATACAAATATAAATACAAATGTGACGACCAGCAAGAGGCTCTTGGTCAAGCTAGGCTGGTCGTAGTCTATTTATTAGTTCCCAATGAAAATCAATGGCCCTCGTAAAGCTATCCACCCCCTTGCTCATTACCACCTCTTCCGGTAAGCTGTTCCAAGCGCCCACAACCCTACTAAAGTAGTAGTTTTTCCTTATTTACAGGTTAGCAGGAGATATGAAGAGCTTAAAACAAGGACACCTCGTCCTGCTTTCGGTGCAAAAATTTAATCCATTAACATCACTCATTTTGATAAATTTAAACAACTGAATCATGTCCCCTCGGATCCTTCTTTGCTCCGGGATATACATATTAAGCCTATTAAGTCTAGTATCATAATCTAAATCTGAAAGTCCCCTTACTCTTACTAGTCTAGTTACCATTCTTTGAAACCACTCCAATATACAAATATCTTTCCACGGATAAGGCGACCAAAACTGCCAATCATTCCAAATGGGGTCTTACTAAACTCATATAAAATTACTTTTAAATTAAAAAAAAATACAAAAGCCTTGAAAAAACACAAAGAAGCTAAAAAGCAAAAATAACCGATTACACTTACATATTATTTCCTACTGAAAACTAGAAATGAAATTTATCTTACAATTTCTGTACAAAAATCAACTCAACTAAAATCTCAATTATAAAATAAGCACTGATTTTAATTACTATACGATGAATTATTTGAAATACCTAACTAATGATATACGATCTCTTAATTTTTAATAACCTGTTGAAGTTGGGACTTCCTATAAACTAATACTTAACGTAACTGACAACTCACCGAATCCTGAATTAAACACTAATTTAACTAAACACGAAATTAGTCTTTAAAACTAAACCTGCTCAGTTACGTTAGGTAGTAGTTTATAGGAAATCCCGACTTCAAAAGGTTATTAAAAATTAAGAGATCGTATATACAGTAAAACCTGTCTACAACAATACTGTTGGGACGTAAAAAAATATCGTAATAGACAGGTTATCGTTATAGACAGTTTGATTATTCATGCTGACATTTTGCTGGGGCCAAAAAAAAAATTATTGTTATAGACAGGTTATCGTTATAGACAGTATCGTTATATACAGGTTTCACTGTAATTAGTTAGGTATTTAAAATAATTCATCGTATAGTAATTGAAATCAATGTTTATTTTATAATTGAGTGTATAGTTTAGTTGATTTTTGTACAGGAATTGTAAAATAAATTTCATTTCTAGTTTTGGGTAAGAATTAATATGTAAGTGTAACCGGTTATTTTTTGCTTTTTAGTTCCTTGGTGTTTTTTGAAGGCATTTTTTTTTTATATTTAAAAGTAAATTATTTTTTGCTTTTCAGTGGTGTAAATATAAAATAAGTTCGTTGGATAGAGTATGTGGTACATGACGTTGAGACGTTTCTTACGCGCATGTCGAGTAAGAAAACGTCAAGCACATGAGTCTGAAAACAACTAAGATACGCACGATAGAAAAAGAAGTAGACCACAGCGTCTCTGACACTTCCGACGACTGTGAAGAAGACTTTTTTAAATGCGTTACTATGTACAAAAAAATTTTTGTCTTCATTGTTAGTTCAACTTTATCAAAGTTTGCTTTCCGAAAACAAATGCACGCGTCACTAAAAAAAACAATAAAAATCGTTTTTAGTTTAAATTGTAAATTTTAAATTTGTAACATTGTAAATGTAAAGTATGTTTCACAACACTACGTATCACACAACCCTCGATAAAGCTGTCATAGATTTAGGAAAATAGAACTTTGCGAAAGGACGATTATATGCGTAGCTCTCAGCGTAGTCAAGACTTGAAGTAATAGCTCGATCTGATTTAGAACCCTTTAAACTTTTAACTAGACCTCATGATGAACGAGCATTAGAGAAATGCAACAATTGATACATCTCATTTCTAATGAAAAGTAGAGACTGGATTCAGTATTAAGTTAGAACCATTTAAATGTTTATGTTTTCCCAAACTACAAATAAACTGTAAATTGCAAGTCGTAAAATTGTAAATTTTAAATTGCAACATTGTAAATTGTAAAATTATAATTTGTAATTTATGTTTCACAAGAATACATGTCATATAACTCGTGATAAAAGTCGCATGGTTCTTCAAATGCCGCCATTATTGATGAAGATAAAAAATTACACTAGTATGAATTTTATGTTTGCTTCTGAGAATCCTTGAGTCAAAATTTTCATCATGATTCCTCTTAATTATAATGTTTTTAGTACTTTCTTTAACTATGGTTAAAGAAAACACATATCTTTGTTTTATGGCATTTTTTTTAACAACGGGTTTTATACTTAATCGTTCTTCAGGGAAATTACGTGAAATTTATTATTTTTTACCCATAACTTTTCTCTAAAGAACAAATAGGATAAATCAAAGATTTGGAACCTCAGAGTAAAATTAGACCACCCCATCCACTAAACAAAAATAAAATCATAAAATCCGGTTCACTAAGTGAGACGATATAATACTCCTGTTTGTGAAAATTGCAACACCACGAAAGACTTACGTGAGTGAGCTGAAAATTGCAGGAAATGTAAAGTACGGCATGATATGCAAATGACTAGAATTGCAAACCGGTAGCGCATGCGTATGCTGAGCAGCGCCCTCTGAACGGCGAATCGAACCCAATAGATATAGACGGTTGTAGCGAGGCGTGTATGATTATCGGTGGTTATATGCTAGAGTAAACGTTAACTGAATCTTTACTATGTCTCTTCGACGAAAGAAAGCGAAATTTGAGCAAATTTCGGAGTTTGAACGGGGCAGAATCGTCGGCCTTCTTGAAGCTGGATTGTATTATCGTGCAGTAGCCGCTCGTGTGCAGCGTACTAGCAGCACAATCATACGTGTTTGGAAACAGTGGACGGACGAGGGTCGGACAGATCGGAAATCCTGGAGTGGACCCCGAAATTTGACGTCAGCTCGCGATGACATACACCTGGTCCTTATGGCGCTGACGGACCGCACAGCTTCTTATAGACAATCGGCAGCACAGTGGTCAACAGTTACAGGTGTTTCATTTGTGTGCTTCATCAATTCGGAGACTTTTGCTGCAGTGTGGGCTGAGCGCAAGGATTCCTTTATACAGGATTCCTCTCACGCAAAACCATCATCGCCTGCGGCTACAATGGGCCAATGTGCATACGAGCTGGCGTGCTGATTGGCAGCAGGTCATCCTTTGTGACGAATCCCGCTTCAATTTGTGGCACCATGATGACCGAATTCGTGTCAGGCACTCTGCCGGTGAACGGCACATTCCGGAGTGCATTAACGAACGCCACATTGGACGAACACCCGAAATTATGGTCTTGGGTGCCATAATATATCATGGACGATCACAATTGCTACGAATTGTGGGTAATTTGAACAGTACCCGATACATAAACGAAGTTTTACAGCCCCAAGCTATTCCTTTCCTGCAAGGATTGTCAGGGGCAGTATTCCAGCAGATAATGACCGTCCACATGTCGCCAGGACTGTCAAATCTTACCTTTATTCGCAGCTGGTACAGTTTCTTCCTTGACCTGCATATTCCCCGGATATGTCACTGATTGAACATAAGTGAGATTTCGTTGAGCGGCGTCTTGCTCGTGATCTCATCCTGTTGCTTTGACACACGAACTTTGGTTTGCTCATACAAACAATATGGAACACTCTTCCGCAGGCAGATAATCGAACTTTGTTTCACTCCATGCCAAGTCGTGTAGCAGCTCTTATTGCGGCGCGTTGGTGGCCACACAAACAGGAGTGTATGTTTAAAAATTGAACTATATAAAAAAAATATTTTAGTGAATAAATTAAGCTGTTTTAGTTAAAAATAATTTTAAGTTAATTGACTCAGCTATTAAAGTAGCAAAATATATTTAATTTACTGCTTTGCTACGTAGTAAAATATTGGCAACATTTATAAGTACAAATTAACAGGCGGCGAAAATCAATTATACAGTTGCCGCGAGAATCTTCCTTCAAAACGAAGGCAAAACCTTTGCTGCGAAAATACACCGATCACGGAAATACCTCGTGACCTGTGATGTATTCCGCCTGCTGACGTATGATGGATTACGTATCTACAACGTGTGAAATTTAGTTTCTTAGATTTCTCCGGGACCCCTTATCACATCCAGACCAAATTACCATGGGTCCATCTGGGAAGTATACCCCTCCAAAGAAAAAAAGAATTTTGCGAATCGGTCCAGTAGACTTGGAGTAATAAATACATGAAAAGCCGCATGACGAAACCATAAAATCCTTTTTTGAAGTCGGTTAATAAAGGCAGAAGAACCTTCTTAAAATTTGTTTGAAATAGATCTATTGATAAACCCAAGCATTCTGTTGGCTTTGTTACTTGCAATGCTGCACTGTTGAATAAACTTGAAGGACTGATTTATTAAGATAACCAGATCAATAACATTATCTGCCTGACTAGTGATTACTGCTTGACCAATGATTGAACGCTGTAAACGATAACTCATACGCTTGTTTCCATGACTTAAGTGTAGCACTTGACATTTCCCTACATTAACTGCCATACCTCACTTATCCGCCCACTTAGTAATATAATCTAAGTCCTCTTGAAGCTGTTTTACCTGTTCTTCATTTTCTACAATCCCCATAATTTTTACATTATCAGCAAAACAATATATTCTTCCAGTAATATTCTCATTGATGTCATTCATAAAAATAATAAACAAGAGAGGACCTAAAACTGAACTCTGAGGAACACCGCTTAAAACATCACTCCATTTGGAATGATTTCCCCTCACAACTACTCTTTGTTTCCTTCCAGTCAGCCAATTTCTAACCCAAAGTAAAGTTTTCCCTCCTATTCCTATATCAGCTAATTTGCTGAAAAGAGCAACATGCGGTACCTTATCAAAAGCTTTTTGAAAATCAATATAAACAACATCCACACACTTTTGTTATCTAAAGCCACGGTAACCTTGTCGTAGAAATACAATAAATTATAAGCACCCCATTTTACTTTTCCTGAACCCATACTGCAAACTAGTCAACAGACTATTAGTCTCTAAGAAATTCATAACATTAATTTAGACGTTTGTAAAGTCTACTAACTTTTTGATCACCCTGAAGTTTACTAATTAATTTCCATACTTACAGGAAATGTAAAATAACTCATCCAACACTAACACTATTTTTATATAAAACTAGAAAATCACTCGTTAAGATATGACGGGTCATTTGAACAAAGCAATTGTCTGATTGATGATATTTTGATGGTTGAAATTTTAACCCTAATTCCAGTGAATGAATCCTAAACTCCAGTAGATAGCGTTCATCGTTGACCATTTTTTCGTTTCTTCATTCCCCTGAGATGACAGTCTTACCAGTAAAACAGTTAAGTTACCGGATCGAGTTCAGCTTTGTTACAATACAGCTTTTTCATGCACCTTAAAGTCTACCAAAACATATTATCAAATTATCATGCCGTGGCGGGAATTTCATTGTTGAAACACGCGGGTTACTCGATCAATGGCTATTATATATATGAGGATTGAAGGAAGTCGAAGAAATATTCATTATTGAGAGAGGGAGGAGGATCTTTTTAAAAATATGTACATTGATGTACGCATGTTTAGGCGTGGGATTTGCTCAACCAGTCGCTTAAAAGGGGTTTTTAGGGTTCATATTATGTCCTATTTATTATTATTATTATTATTTATTTTAATACGGATGTATCGATTTTTTTTTCAATATACAATACTACAGTACTATTTGAGGTGAATTTAAATTTCATTTTGTAAAGTTTGCTGTTTGCTTTTTGTTTTATTACTTTTTCTGAAAAAAAAATATTTGTTAAGCATAAAGCCTATTAAAAAAAAAAACAGTTGTAACAAATGTATGATGCACTATTTTTTTTAATTGCTCAAGTTTGCACCAAAATGGTGACTCTAATTTAGCTTGCATTTCCGAACACTAAGCAGATAAACCGAGTCAATTTAATGGCTATTACGAAAAAGGAACTTAAATGGTCGTAGGGTCGTTATAAATTGCTGATTTTCACCAAAAGTTCCGTAACGAGAAGGACTTACACCCACTAAATTTATAGAAGTGCTTCGCAGGAATTAGCCTTCAAGTGAAATAGATGCCGGGCCTTTCAATTATTTGCTTCACCTAAAAGGTAAAAAACAAAAGTAAAAAGACCAATTACGTATTTTACATTCAAAGGTTTTTTGAGGCGTTTAGTATCAAAACCAGTTCGATACATGAATGTCCAAAAGTATTTCTTTCTTTTTTATGATTTTATACTTCTTTGTCTTTATTATCGTGCCCCAAAGTGATTTGGATAGAATCTCTCTCAATTAGGTTGAAAACCGCTGACAAAACCCCGTTTTACTTCAAAACCAGCTCAATTCTCGCTTTACTATGCAGTCGCTAAAAACGTACGGGTAACATCATCATTATTACAATAAATTATTTAATCAACTCACATTTTTGATTGTAGGGACTCTTACATGGCATTAAATTGAGAAATTACATGAATTTAACTGGAATATGAATGCAAAAATAGAAATAAAATAAGGCCGATTTTCTACAAAACCAACTCGATCCAAATTGTTTTCGTCTGTACAATCAGAACTCGATATAATTTCAACTGCGTATGAGGTCACTCCGAGTTCGTATATAAGGTCACTTTTCTAAAGTCCCGGTTCATTGAATAGGAATGTTATGTTATGGACTTATGGATCTATCGTTAGGTCTTAAATACCGCCATCGCTAAAAAGTCACTTTTTTTCTGACTTTCTTTGGGTGATTTCAGCGCCACACAGATTAGATTCCAAGCATTTTAATAGTATCGTAGAAAAGTTATTGCTGTTATTGATGTAAAAATTTAGAAGAATGCCGTAAACGATGCAATTTTCAACCTTTTATCTACAGAGGGTTTTTCGTTCCAGAGCGCCGCGTAATGCTATTTTCATCTGACAGCATTTCACACATTTTTTTTCTGTTTTTTCATAGTGTCTCTGTGCAAATGTAACGTTCAAGTGACATGCATATATATACTCGTGCATTCTGGTGTTTGTGTTCTGTATTTTGTTGTTTTGTTTTGTATTCTGTTTCGTGTTCTGTTGCTGTGTTCCGTATTTTGTATTATGTATTGTTTTAAAAATAAATAAATAAGGCTTCAACTTCCCGAGGGTCCCTAATCTGGGCAAGTCACAACTGTGATAGGAACAGGGGACCCTCGGGTGTGAAATGAAGTGTAATGCTAAAAAGTAAATCGGTGACACAAATAGAAACAATCAGAGCATAAAGAACATGAGAAATTTTTTCGGACTATAAGAGAATTGAAGAATTTTTTTAAAGAAAATTAGAACTTAGAAAGCATTGCACAAAAATTTAAAGAAAAATTCCGTCAGTCTGTTTAGATGTATTTAGGATTATTTTAAGTAAAGTAAGTTGTACGTCATAATTAAATTTAAAAATGATAATTTTATAACTCCTAATTGATTCCATTAATTTTAATTGATTTGACTTCATTACAAAGTTATAACTTAAAAAACTGATATTTTTGATCGAACTAAATTTTGCAAAAAAATTATACTATTTATATCCCGTATGAACCGGTTAAAAGGTCATCCCGCGTATAAGGTCAGTTTCATGAAGTCCAAAGGGGTGACCATATGTCGAAGTCTGACTATAAATAGTGACACAGCATTGTTAATTTAAAAAAAGAAAGGAATAAGTCTAGAGTCATTAGTATAGTGTCAAAAATGTTTTTCAAACGAAAAAAAAAAAAAAAATCTTTTGTAGAATTCAAGTGGGCTGACCGTAAAATGTTTTTTGTGCGGCTTTTGTAAAAAATGGATTAAGCTGGATCTGATACTAAGCCCTTCCATTAGTTTCTTTTTTTTATTAATGTAGTCAAATAAATCACGAAAACACCATGACATATAATTTTCGTGTATGCTATCACTTTGTGCTGCTGAATGTTAGACAAAATGAACCAACAGAGTGGTGTAGTGGTTAAGATGCTGGCCTCTCACGCCCAAAGGCGCAGGATCAAACCTGGCATCGTGAATTTTCCAAGATGCAGAAAATCGACAGCGTCCATGTCGTATAATTATGCGGATGTGCAAGATCCCTTGAGTATTCGTTTGACATGGAGTATCTCTTCGTAAAATTAAATTCGTAGGGCAATTTCGCATCGAATAGAGCCCAGGTGCTTCCATCTAGTGGGGAAACTGGGTGTCAAAATTCTCATAGCAATGGCATCCTACCTATAGTGGTGCCACATGAAAGAGTGAATGCTATGACGGGGAACTGCACCAGGTCTGCAAAATACTGTCTCTACCGCAGCCCCATTAGAGGGAGAGAAAAAAAAGATTAGATAAAATATCAATCGTAAGTCATCCTAATGCTATTCGCATTCCCCGTCTGCTTGGCATCAATTTGCGGTTGCTCAAACTAAACACGTGATAGATGTCCCCAAATAGCGCGTTTCTTTGTTTACATCTAGTTTATCTTTTAACATGAAAGCAGTCATCGTAAACTGTGAGATTGGTAATTGTCGTATTTAGAATGAGAGTGGCGTAAGGACTATCCCCGAATTATGTTACGCTTTGAAGGTGGGGGGAGGGGGAGGAAGGCTTGGGAAATTGTGACAGTTTGCGTCAAAGGGGAGAGAGGTGGGCAAAAAGTGTGACACCAAGATATTTTTAAATAATAGATTAATTTTAAATAATAAAACAAGGGGGAGGGGGAAGTTGAAGTGTGACACTTTGTGATAAAGGGAAAAGGAGCCAAAATGATGGGAAAATGTGTTGTGTCATTTGTGGGCAACCACTAAGTCATCCTAACATATACTTTCGAGCTGTTAAAGGTTTTGTAAAAAACAAAAACAAAACTGGATTGCGTAAATTTCGATTAGAAGAAGGAAATCATTTAAATATGATATTTTTTTCATTGTTATGCATCAGCTTTTATCAATGGTTAAATTTATCTTGTTTTAAAGTAACCTTAAATGGCATCCATCTCTGTTATTCTACAGGGTCTGGTGGGGAAAGTGGTCAATGGGGTAAAAGTGGTCATACTTCAAATAAATGCTATAGCTTGGAAAAACATGTTCGAATTGTTTTGTATGCACAATAATATAACATCGCTTATAAAAAACTAAACATTTAATAACGCTACTACTAATTTTGTTATAACATCATATTCAAAGGTATCAATTCATGGAATGCAGTCTTGTTGCCAATCGCTTTTTAAAAAAGTCCTGTTGCCGAAACATGCTAATATATTATTACACTAGCCGCCTGCGGCGACCAGCTGGTTCGCCTTCTTACGCCATTCGCCTTTCTGTGCAAGCATCCACCTACGGCGGCTATTTGGCTAACTTGTCATTTACCTTTTTACTTCAAGTTTGACGCCTTCGGCGGCTGTTTAAATAAATTTGGCAGCAGTATTAACAATTCATCTCTATCTTTTTTTGTGCCATTCACATTTTTACGCCAAGATTGCCGCCTTCGGCGGCTATCTACCTTTACGATCTATCTCTAAATTTTCTTATCCATATCTATTTATTTTAACCTCCCCGCCCATTTCATAATAAAATTAAAGATCAGTCAAAAAACTGCTTTTTTTTTATTTAAGTTGAGCAAAAAAAAAAAGTTATCTCCAAAATTTCACGTAGTGTGTAAAAAGTAGCATTTGACAAAGAAAAGAAAATCTCTCTGTTTTTATTGAATTCAATGCGCACAACTATGAAATGTTTCGTTTTATAGATGCAGCAAAACGTCTAGCTTGGGGGTGGGGGGGATGGAGAAAGAAATAAATGCAATCCCTAAATAAAACAAAAAAAGGAAAGAAAAAAAGCAAGCGCTGCCGGAAAAACCCGTAGTCATCACGTCATAAAATGTAGAAGTAAGCTATATAGTAAAAAAAAAAAAAATGATTAACATTGTTTGCGATTAAGATTCCGTCGTAAATATCGAATCGAAATCCAAGTAGTGACGTCAGAGGCATAAAGGAATGAAGAACCTTTTTTCGACAGATGCGTGGAAAGACATGATGTGTTCAGCATTTAAAAAAAAAAAATTGTAAAAAAAAAACTATTGCGTATTTTAAAGAAATTTTTTCTTCTTACGAGGGTGAAATATTTCTACTATTACCAACTTAAATTTTAGAAATGAGGCTTTGATACTTCTCGCAGGATGATATTAGAAAAAAATAAAACCCGGAAAAAACTGCAAATTAAAGGTTTTTTCAAAAATTCGTAAAAAATACAAAAAATGCTCTATCTTCAAAAATTTTTCTTTCATCTTATTATAAATTAAATTTCCAACACTATAGTACAAAAGATATTTGTGTGGTGCGGTTGGTTCGGTGTCTGTGAGGTAAAAAGTACTAAAACGTGCAAAAAAACACATGAAACATTAAATAACTTTTTTTTCTACTTAAAATATCAAAAATCGAAGCCCGAGGTGCACATCTACGGCAGAAACTGTATATGTATACCAAATTTCATCTTTCTAGGCCTTACCGTTTTCCCGGGAAGCGCGCCACACACACACACACAAACATCTTATTTTATTATATGTATAGATTATTCCTCCCTTCAAAGTTCCAAAACAAGTACTATAATTTACTTTTGTATAATATGTGTCAGTAACCCAGTCTGTCTGGTGCTTGTCGTATTCTATGAGGGTGCTTGTAAGCACCACTATTGTTGTTGATTTCCCGAGGTGTCACGTTTTGGTTTTCTTTACTATTTTCTTTAGGGTTTTCTTCTACTGTTCTATTATTTTCATTTTCTAGCTGCCTTTCTTTCGCTTCTTCTCTAGATCTGTCTATTTCTGGGATGTATGGCCAAATTTCTTGTGATTCCAATGTTTTGCTATCATGATTACTACGATAATTGTTGTCTTCGTCTTCCAAGTCTTTTAACTTGATCGTATCCTCATTATGACAGCTCCATATTTGATCAATATGCCTCTTCCATACTACACCAGTCTCTTTTATTTTGCACAAATATACACTGTAACCTATTTTATCAAGTATCACTGCTTCAACCCATTTGTCATTTCGATCACGGTAGTTTCTGACCATAACGTTTTCCCCAATCTCAAAACCTTTTCTAGATTTTCCTCTGTAATTCCTTTCTTCATCAGTTTGGTGGTTTTTCACTCGTTCTTCTAAACTAGGCCTTAAAAGATCTAATCGGGTACGTAAAGCTCTACCAAACATCAATTTTGCAGGAGTTTCGCCTGTAGTAGTATGAGGTGTATTCCGATAATCAAACAAGGATTTATGAATTATATCTTGAACAGAAAACTTATTAGTGCTCTGTCGTTCACATTTGGAAGTGACTGCTTTTACAATCCAGCTTTTCACAGTTTTCACTAAATTCTCTGCGGCACCATTACTCTGGGGGTGATATGGTGGAGTAGGAATATGCTTTACACCATTATTTGCTGTAAACTACCTAAATTCTTCTCAATCAAAAGGTGGTCCATTATCCGAAACCAGAGTATGTGGTAATTCAAAACAAGCAAATATTCCGCGCAGTTTTTCTATAGTATTTTGTGCAGTCGTATTCGACATAGGAGCAACCTCAGCCCATTTGCTATGCGCGTCAATCAAAACCATATACTTTTCCCCCTACAAAGGTCCAAAAAAATCGACATGAATTCTTTCCCATGGTTTCTTTGGCCAATCCCAAGGTGTGAGCTTATTTCTGGGGGGCATTGTTTGTGTCTTCGAACAGCCATTGCAAGTTTTAACCAATTTCTCAATTTCTTGATCTTACAAAGGCCACCAAAAAATTGATCTTGCTCAAGATTTCATTTTAACTATGCCCATATGGCGGCCATGTAGTTCTTCTAATATCCTTCTTCTTAATTGAACCGGAATAACTACGCGGTAACCCCACAATAAACAACCTTGCTCACGTCAGTTCATTTCTACGATACGAATATGGTTTAATCTCATTCTCTACAGTTGATTCATCTACCTCTGGCCATCCATGTAATACGTAGTGCAATACGCTACTTAAAATTTTATCTCGATGTGATTCAAGAGCCACTTGGTTAAAATCAACTGGTATTTCGCTATTCATTGCCATAAAATTACAAATAGACCATTCTCCTTCTTCCACTGATTCGACATTTAATGATAACCTGGATAAGGCATCAGCATTAGCATTTTTTTTCGAATTAATGTACTTGATTTCAAAATCAAAACCTGATAAATGTAATGACCAGCGTTGCAGCCTAGTTGCTGCCATTTGCGGTATGCCTTTTTAGGATCAAATATTGAGACTAACGGTTTATGATCTGTAACTAAAATAAAATGTTTTGCTGTCAGGTATTGAGAAAATTTAGTTACTCCAAAAATTATTGCTAATGCCTCCTTATCTATTTGAGAGTAGTTTTTCTCACTCTTGAAGAGGGTTCTTGAAGCATAAGCAATGGGTTTTTCTTGTCCATTTGGAAAAACATGAGAAATTACTGCTCCCAGACCATAAGCAGAGGCATCACAAGCAAGTTTAACTGGGAGCGCAGGATCATAATGCGCTAAAACTCTTGCAGAACACAAACAAACTTTTACTTTCTGAAATGCTTGCTCACAGTATTTATCCCAAACCCAATAGGCATTTTTGTGCAGTAATTTATACAATGGATGCAGAATATTTGCCAGATTTGGAATAAACGCTCCGTAGTAGTTTATCATACCAATAAAAGCTTTTAACTGTCCTGTATTCTGAGGTCTCGGGACATTCTGAATAGCTTCAACTTTATCTGTTAAAACATTTAAACCTTCACTGCTTATCTTATACCCCAAATACTCAACAGACGTTTGAAAGAACATACACTTTGCTTTATTAATTTTAAGTCCACTTTCTGCTAACTTACTCAAAACTTTTTCTAATCTTCTCAAATGTTCTGTTTTTTCCTGTAATTATAATATCATCTAAGAAACATCCCACGCCATCTAAGCTTTGTAATAACTGGTCCATTAATCTTTGGAACATTGATGGTGCAGAAGAGACTCCGTAAGGTACTCTGTGATACCGAAATAGCCCTTTGTGAGTACTTATTGTTACCAATTTCTGAGACTCATCATCTATCAAAACTTGTTGATACGCTTGCGACAAATCCAACTTAGTAAATTCTTCACCTCCTTGCAGTTTATTAAATAACTCTTCAATACGAGGCAAAGGGTATCTGTCGATTTCTAAAACTGGGTTTAACGTTACTTTGTAATCCCCACAGATTCTTACAATATTGTTTGTCGTAATAACCGGCACAATAGGTGTTCCCCATTCACTGAATTCCACAGGAGATAAAACTCCTAACTGGACCAGTCTATCTAACTCAGTTTCAATTTTTTTCCCTCAGGGCAAAAGGGACTGTTCTAGGCTTACAAAATATAGGTTTTGCTTGCTCTTTTAAGTTCAGTTTGAAACAACCTTTTGTAAAAGTGCCAAGACTCCCATCAAATACGCTGGCATACTTTTATATCAAATCCTTTAAAGAGTAATTCACATTAATGCAATTAAATGATGGGAATTGCACTTTTAATGTAGCAATCCAGTCCCTTCCCATCAAAGGAGTACCTCCATTTGGGAAAACGTATAAAGTTAAATCATGATTTTCATAATGGTAATTCACATTTACTTTGGCTGTACCCGAAGGTGTGATAGGATCACCTGTATAACTTCTAAATCTATGTGCTGTTTTGGTCAGAGGTACGTGAGATAAAAGTTTTTTTATACACATTTTCAGGAATTGTCGAGATTTCAGCACCTGTGTCAATTTCCATGATCATTGGAACATTCTCAATTAAAACTGTTTCAGCAAAAGGTTGTGTGAAACTTGTGCATTTTATATTAAACATTTGATCATTAAACTTTTCTGAATCCCTAAAGTTAAGAAAAGTTTTGTTTTTAATATTATCCATTAATTGTTCTGCACTAACGTTTTCCTGAAAGGCATTAAGTGATTGCACATCATTGTTATCAAAATTATCACCAACATAACTGTTACCAAAATAATGTGCGGGTCCGGTATTATCCTTAAACTTATTACTCTTCCTAGTACACATTTTACTCAAATGGCCTTTAATTCCACAGTTGTGGCATTGATATGAGCGAAAACGGCATCTGTTTATATTATGGTTCAATATACCACAGCACCGACATGTTTCGGATTTATTTTCAGATACCCGGTGTTGGTGGAACTTGCTCGAAATTTCATCAACTCCTTGAACTCTGTGAAACCCATTAGATTGTTTGTCCTCTCTGTGTAAACGAGCAGTCTCCATAGTTGTAGCGATCTCTACTGACTTTTGAAAAGTAATACTTTCGGATTCACAAAATAGTCTGTCTAAAATTGGGCCACTACGGAGACCAACTATAAAACGATCTCTTAAAACTTCATCTAAAATTCCTTCAAACTTGCAATATTTTGCCAGATCTTTCAATTTTGCACTCCAGTTGGCGATATTTTCATTTTCACGTTGGGATGCTCGATAAAACTTATACCGTTCAGCAAATACTGATCTTTTTGGCGCTATATGATCACTTAATTTTTCAACAAGCTCATCGAATTCCAAATCTTTGAGTTGTTTGGGTACGCATAAATTTCGTAACAGTTTATAAGTCTCTTCCTCTACTGAACACAGAGAGCAATATATTGGCTTTCTTTTTCTCATCCGTAATTCCGTTGGCGATGAACATCTGCTCCAACATTTCATGGTAAACTGCCCAATCATCTTTTGATGTGTCAAATTCTATCAAGTTTCCAAATAAACTCATTTTTCACAGGTTAATGGATGAATTTATTTTTCTCTTGTCGCCACTGTTTTGTATGCACAATAATATAACATCGCTTATAAAAAACTAAACATTTAATAACGCTACTACTATTTTTGTTACAACACCATATTCACAAGTATCAATTCATGGAATGCAGTTTTGTTGCCAATCGCTATTATAAAAAGTCCTGTTGCCGAAACATGCTAATGTATTACACGAATGAATGTGAAAATTTTATTTTAGAGCAGGGGATTTAAAAACTGCATTTTGGATATAAAATTTTACAACTGGTAAAATTTTGTTTCGTTAAAAAAATATTTTGTATGAATATGAAAATTTTAAAAATCTGAACACCTCTGTTAACTTCCTTGGGAAATTTTGTTTGTTAGAATTATGAATAGATTGACTGCACAAGAAGCTTCCTACATGTCTTAAGATTTCTCACTCATTAGCAGTTAGCTGAATCTATTTTCGATAGTTTTTTAGAACAACTTAAGTAAGATGGGGTAAAATAGTCATAATAGTAGGATAAAACGAATATTGTTCTTCCAATGTCACTTAATCTTTAAGTATAAGGCAGATATGAATTAAATATTAATTTCACTAAATATGCATAGTTTTAAAGTAAATAGAGTAAAATATACGAGTATATGCTTATGCATACGCATATACTCGTGTAGGCACATATATAGACGTATTCACATAAATGCACCAATAAATAAGTACAATATAGATATCTGCAAGTATTTTTCATCTATACAGATATACATTCGACTAATCACGTACATACTCTCTTATACCCGTATATATACAAACACTTATATACTCAGGTAGACCGTATATACACTTACGTATTCGAGTAGACACATACAAGCCTATGATATATAAGTATACAGGTTGAGTTTATACTTTTGGGCAAATCATTAAAAGGTATTAGAGGGGAGGATAAGAAGCAAGGAACATATGGTCACAAACAGAATGCTGACGTGCTACATGCTCGCAAAGCCAGAAACTGATGTATGCAGAACAAGTCACAAATTTATATATATACTACCCAAAGACAATTGTACACAACATTTTAGGTCTTAAGAAAGTTTTAAAGCGATTGATGGTCGTAATACACTCTCTGTTTCAATAACGAGACTCTTGGAAAAACTTTCATAAGTCGCTGTGCCTTTGTTGTGATGCGTGTATCAGAGCTACTACTGTCCAACCACGGATTGTATGGAATTTCCAAACGTCTAGACGAGACGAATCTATCTGAATGAAGGGGAAAAGTCAAAATTTGATGCGTGTATTCCGCTCATTTGAATGAGACTCTGCTTCTGCAAAAGCTGACATCGCTAAAAATTATATATTTGTCCAATTCCGGCTTTAAAACGGATGTTTTTCTTTCCATACAATCCGTAGTCAGACAGTACAGGCCGTAACTTTTAACAACTGCTCTAAATATTTCTAAAAAATTAAAATGTTGGGTAAAATCATCTTTGTGCAACAAATTTGTGACCTGCTTTGCCTCCATCAGTTTCTGGCTTTGTTTGCATGTAGTGCGTCAGCGACCACAAGTTCCTTATGATTCTTTGCCTCTAAGTCTCTCCAGGGTTCGTACGGGTCATGGAAATCCTGGAAATGAAAAAAAATAAACAAATTTCAGACCTGGAAAAGTCATGGAAAATTAATATTTTCATTAAAAGTCATGGAAATTTATTCCAAGTCATGGAAAAATGTCTTGGGTAGTAAGAAAATAACAATAGCTAAATGAGCGCTAGAAATATTGAGTGATTTAGTAATATTGCATGTAAATTGAACAATCTCAAAAACAAATCCGAGTTTCGGAATCTAATTTCATCCGCTTCTGTAACAGCCGCTCGCCTATTTTCGTAATGTGATTTTACTACTGAGGCATCAGTAGTTTTGAATTCACCATCATTTTCAGCACTTTTCTTATATTTTATATTCTGTAGTAGTAGACATGCACGTTCTTGATTTTGCCACGCCCCCTGAAAAAGTGGAATTAAATTACATCCGAGTTCGTTTCAACTACATGTAAAAATTCATTAATAATTTCATCAGAGTTTGTCTCAATATGTTGAAGGCTTTAGAAATTGAAGACTTTAGTCAGACAATAGAACATGAAAATAAGGGAATTATAATATTCTAAAATAGTGATGCCCAACATGTGGCTCGCAAAATTGATTATTGTGGCGAGCTGAAATATCTGGTTAAAAAAATGAATTTACTGAAAAATGTGACTTTACTTTCATGAACAAATATACGGTCAAGTTACATGGGTGATTTGTGCACTATTGACACCAAAGGGCAATGTTTTTATGAAGTGAATTTATTATTGGAAACTTAGTAATAATGACTCATTCAATTTTTGTCCCATTATTACTATTCTGACTTATTTATTAAATATTTATTAGACATTTAAACATCAGTGTATTACATTTCACTATATTTTTACTTTACTTGGATTTATATGCTAAATACAAACAAGAATAATTTATTACTTGCTGCAATGTGCACTGATATTTTTTAATTCACAAGTAAGTGCTCCAATGAGGTAGTGGCATTCAGGTAAAAGATTTTCTAAAGTTTATTTATGAAAATTGTTAAGTTTGACATTAAATGGCACTATTCTCTTCGTGTAGTAAGGTCATGAAAATTTTTATGAAGTCATGAAAAAGTCTTGGGAAAGTCATGGAATTTTTTTATTGAAATTGAGTATGAACTCTATCTCTCTTCTCATACCCCTTAGATTTTTGCCCAAGAACTTGGATTCACCCTGTAAGCATGCATGTATATAAGCGTATATACTAGTGTATACATACGTGTACTGGTGTATACACGTAAATGTACGTATATACGTCTATATAGGTATATAAAGGTGTTTACACGTTTACATACGTATATACTCTTGCTTCCATATATATATATACGTAAATAGACACGTACCAAAGACGCACTATATATATCCACGAATAAACTCATGTATACCCGTATATGTTTGTATGTACACTTATATATACGTGTATACGTCTGCTATACACGTATACATTCAAGTATGCGCGTATATCCTCGAGATAAAGTTGCATACACACATATCATATTTGTTTATACGCGTATATACTCGTACATACACGTGACACGTATATACTTGTGAAGAAACGTATACGCTCTTGTAGGTAATCATGGTACATGCTTATATACCCTTGTACACACGTACATAATGGAGTAGGCACGTGCATGCCTGTATCTGATGTAGACATATCTACTCATGTATAAACGTCTTTACTCGTGTCTACACGGCACGTATGTACTCGTGTATACACGCATATACTCGTGCATATACTTATCACCATAAAAATAACCGAAATGTAAAAATATCAGGGTTATTTATAATGATTTTGCTTCTGCTTTAAACTAAGACTGCTTTACCCCATGCTATGACCACTTTCCCCCACCCCATGGGGTAAAGTGGTCATATATACATAGGGAAAAGAAAGTATTATAAAACTACTTAAATCAATATTTCCCCCTAAAATTCAATGTACCGTGTTCTTTAATAATACAATGTAAAATAACAACAAAAAAAGTTAAAGTGTTTAAAGAATTTAATGTATTTATTATCTGCCTAAGTTGAAAACCTACGAGTTTATGACCACTTTAGCCCACGAGATCTAGTAACAGTAGGTTTACTGAAGTCAAAAGGACTGTTGTAAGTGAAGAAAGGTTCAGAGCAGTTGTTGAAACTTACGGCCCGCAACTGTAATACATGCGTCGCAATGGCAAAGTATTCACTGTCGCAATAACGAGCCATTTCGACAAACGTTTATCGATCGCTGCGTCTTTGTGGAGACGCGTGTATTAGAACTACTACAAGCCGCACTCTAAACCTTTCTTAAAAACTAAAATGTTGAGTAAAATCGTCTTTGTGTAACAAATTAGTGACCTGTTTTGCATCCATCAACTTCTGGCTTTGTGTGCATGTAGCGCGTCAGCATTGCGTTTGCGACCAATGTTCACACATTATTTTTGCTTCTAATTATCCCTTCTGACACTCCTTAAAGTTTTGCTCCAGAGTTCAGACTCACCCTTTATATTTCAGTATTTTCCGATCGATGCACTTAATAGAGAAATAAAACAGGGATCCAAATCCATACGTAACTCAATTCTCAAAATTTTTTTGACTCACTCCACTATCATTCTAAACTGTACAATAAGTTCTATAAGAACAATCACGAGGTTTAATATTAAATTGATTTTTTTTAAACTCTTAAATGACTGGAAAAGTTTTTATAACCCAGTGAGTTGCTAGGCAACGAATCAGGGTGATTCGATCGCTAAAAAAAGTTCTTTAAATGCGGAACTATAATTAGCAGGTAGCTAATTATAGCCTCAGGAGTGTGAAGAATTTAATAATGAAACTCGAACGGACGTTTTTGTGCTAAATGTGGACCGTTTGTTCGTGGTACGAAAATCGATCCGATGCACCCGAAGTAATGCATTCTTCCCTCTTTCCGCACCTGTGTTAGAATTCGTTTGTTTTTTGGGTAGTAACGATAAATTCACGGGATCACGTAACCGATGTTAGCACGGAATGTTCCACTCAAAGTTGTTCCATCTGAGGAAATTGTTCACGGACACAACTCAAAAAAGAGGGGGAAAAAGTCCCTTTGAAATCGCGAAAAAATATTGGCTGTTTTTCAAAAAAGAAAAAGAAAAAAGAAAAAAATTAAAAATATATTTGGAAGCTTTTGTTGGAACACGTTTTAATAAAGAATCCATTTATTTTGTCAGTTCTTCCTATATTGAAAACAAATTTAGTGTTTGGAATCGCAACGTGTTTATTGAGAGCTTTTGGAAAGAAATAAATTTCTTTGAATGAACCACGAAAATATGTTAGATCCTTTGAAATAATTCTCATAAAACAGAATTCGGGGATTCGAACAAATAACTCGAAAACTGCTCTTAAAAATGAGACTAGTTTTTAGGAAAACTTAAAGCTCAGCTGAGGGAAATTCTGCGATGAAAATGATGAAAATTAAATTCATCTGGAGCAAAAAAGTTCGTTGAAGCTATTTCGCCAATCAAAATAAAACAAATCAACCATGAACTTTGTTCAAGACTTTAGCTCCCGTAAAATGAGACGTGACCTTGAAAAATTTTATTTGCCCCTGGAGAATTCTGAAGGTGGGAAACGTTGTTATTTGACAAAAGTTAGAATATCGTCGCAGCTTGCATAAGTCAGCGTCCTTTCATTGAACTGCCTTGGAACAAAGGAACGCTCTCAAGATCAGGCTTGAGTTCACATGAATCAAAATTTCGTGATTTTGAGGAATACTTTCTTAAAATAAGTATCTGCCGGTAGAAATTTTTAAGAAGGATGTTAAAGGTATGGAATTGGCAGATTGATAAGGTAGTATTTAAGAATATTTGATTTTTCTATACCCTTTTTTCTGTCTTTTTATTCCTCACAGAAAATCAGTTATGAGAAAGAAAATTCGCATATTATAGAACATCTTCAGCTCCGAACGACTTTTAGCGATAAAACCGCCCTTACTCTAACACTCAGTTAACTACAATGTTCCATTTGCCGCTTCTGGTTTATTGTCTGTCCTTAAACGAGGAGGATTTCTGCTTCCATTTGTACGAAAAATAAGTGAGGGCTGCAATTTAGAGCCACGACCAGCATTCCATCCCAGTCGTAAAAATCTAAGTTCGATTGCCTAGCCATAATTTCATTCGGCAATAAATCGCCACCATTTACGTTACTTCTCATAATGGAGTGATCAAGTGGCTGGCGATGCAGGGACTGCGCAAAAATCTATTTCTAAGTAAACTATGTACAGCGTTGTGAATTATTTATTCTCATTAGAGATTTAAATGGGGGCTCTAACACCAAACAGAGTGCAGAGTGGGCCGAAAAAGTTGAGGGGTTTTATGTTTGGCAAAAAAAAAGAGCAAATTGAGGTACCTGCATGTTTCTCTTCTTTTAATTGGAAAGAAAATATAAAACAGTTTTATATGCATAACATTAAAATCTCTCACACAAGCCGCTACATGCAGGGGCTCCCCGAACTAAGACTTTTGGGAGGGCGAAAAGTCACCATTTGTCGAATGGAGCTCCAATTTTTGCCGAATGATGATAATTTTGCCGAATGGAACTGCAACTTTCGCCGAATGATGACCGAAATTTTACCGAATCATCAGACAAAATTTGCCAAATAAGGAAATTTTTGGGAGGACACAGTGACTTCCCGTGGGGTTACTCCTGGTTACATGATGCGACAGCAACTCTTGGAAAAATTTACTAATTGCGTTAGTATAAAAATGGCTGCTGACAAGAAAAATCAATGAGTGTTTTAAGCAAAACTGTTGTAACCGAGTGCACGGAAGTCTAGTTCTGGATATTGGTGAGCTAGTTGAAACTACGAGCCACTCTTAACTCATCGGGAGAAGAGCTGTTAAAAGGCAGGAAAGAATTTGGCACAAAATTGAATTTCATTTTGATATTTTTCGGGCCACCAATGGAACTTTATAATACTTGAAATTGTGTTGTATAAAACTCTTGAATGTCTTTCTAAAAAGAAAATGAACACGAACCTACCCCAATTTGTTCCTTTTTTTCAAGCATGAATTGTGCTCTATATTTTTTGCCCACTGTGTGCAATGGAACAGAACATTATTGGTGGTTCGAAAATCCTTGATAAAAAGGGTGCAGAGGAAGATAAATAAAGCAAAACAATAGACTGGAAAAATGTAAAGATACATTTTTCATAAGGCGGACTTGCGCCAGTACTCCCCCCCTGCTGGATCCGCCCACTGCATTCATAAATACATACATACATACATACATACATACATACTAACTTTCTGCGTTATCTTTATTAAAAAAGAAAATACCTAAGAAATCCTTGCGAATATAGTTGAAAATTAATTATTTGCCCAACCATATCAATAAAAAAAAAAGAAAAGAAGAAACAAAGATCAAAGTTTTATTATCCAGTGAAAAGTTATAGATAGCGGGGAATAAAAGCCATTGTGGGGACACGAGTAGGGTCAAGTTTGATTTAATGGAAAGAGGACCCAAACATTATTTTGTGAAAGCTTTTATTACGTACAACACAAGAACGACGCCACACACAGAACACGAGGACATTAGAACACACAAGATGGATGACTAAAAGTGAAAGTGGAAGTACATTCTTCCCGCGCGCTAATAGCGCCCTCTATTTCATAATGGGGGAGATGCAACAGCCATACATGCTGTTCGAGCTGATGACGGCATTTCTGAAGTCAGTTTGAAACCAGTTTTCAATAATTTTACTAACTTTACATATCGTAAAAAAGTTTTAAAACCAACATGTATAAAATTTGTAAAAAAGTTTCTGTATTCAATCGTGATACACAATAGTGAGAAGAAAAGCTGGTTTAGAATTCAAGTTTGATCAGACTTTAAATGAAACTTTATTTAGCTAACTTTAGTTAACTAATGGGAATCATAAAAACTAACTACGTATAATAATGCTTCAGAATATGTACTATTGTATGATACCATTTTTTTATTGCATCATTTGAGTAAGAAAGTCTCGTGTTTTGATTCATTTGTTTTAAACTGACTCTTTGGAACTGAGCTCTCAGCAATGATGGTAACGCACAGAACTTCGTTTAGGAAAGAAATGCAGATATAGCTATTGATTTGTTCGTAGCTGAAATCTCATCTTTTCCTGAAATTGGGTGTAACCAAACAAGAAAAACCTATGACATTTCGCAAACGGTAAATAGAACGGTTGCATGATTTCTGTGCTCTGATTTCTCATCTCGAAAATACCCTCGAAGTGTTTTATGTGTCAACACTGCTGGCTTTGGTTTAACTGGATTCTTTTAGAATAGATTTGATGGGAAATAAGACTTTACTTGAAACACACAAGAATCAGATTAGCTTGGAGATGTCTACAGTTTGGAATAAAAAGAAATATCGAAAAGCATTTAAGTTATTTCTTGTGCGCACAGCAAATCAGCTTTTATCGATTTTCATTTATAAATAGAAAATATAACCTTAATTAACCCCCAATTTTATGATACAAATTTCGAATTTTACAGCAAAGTTTTATGTGATAAATTGCAAACTTTATCTATATTTCAAATTATTTATGTCACAAAGCATTAAGTACACTAAAAGTAGTACGAATAGTCAACGCTGAGCATACTTGAAATGAATCTTTGAAGATTTATTTTGGTAAGTAAAAATTGTGACAACTTCTTTTTAATTTACTAGGAGGCTCTGCCTCCTGCTCACTAACGCTCACCAACCCCTTACCAAATGTTTGCGAATCAAATAAGATTGCTTCGCAATCTTATTTGATTCGCAAACATTTAAATCGTCAATTAGAAATAAACAGATTAAAATCGCATTATAAGCTCCCCCTGGAACAAAAAGAACCCCTTCCCCGGGTTTCAAAATAATTTCTACTAACTTGCAGAGCGATAAGGGCTAGGAGGCTCCTTAGCAATGCAAAACTGCAGCTGTGTTCGTTTGAAAAGTCACTTTCATATTCGTGGTCTCTAGTAATATATTTTGCTCTTTAGCTCTGGGCTTGAACTGAATTGAGCCTAAGATTTTCCGTTGAAATCGAAACTCTTAAAGTTTGTGAATAAGGAAAAGAAGAAACATGCGAATCGAAAAGACGTAACTAGGACAACGCCAAGTGAAACACTAATAACATTAATGGAGATGAGATTATTCGAACTTGATTTTTAACGGCCTGTAACTTTTTTTTTCTTTGGAGATAGAAGCTAAGTTTTTCGACCATAGGTCGAGTTAGAGCTGGAGTAAAAAAAGCCGCTCTTTCTGGTGGTGTCAAAAAGAAAACTGTGGGACAATTCCTTCTCTTTTTACTGATAGATTTAATGAAGAAAGTAGTGCCTAAATTTTAGCTAAGCCTCCTGCCGTATTTAAGTTAGAGCATTGAAATAAATTGCGTAGAAGACTGTAGGTCAAGACTGTAGGTGCTATGGGGTCTCCTGGACGCGGACCTGCCGCAGACTACCTTTCAAAATTTTCTTTGGCTTTACTTTTTTTTTCAATATAAAGAGATTATTTTACATTATTGAACCACATTTTACATCCATTAAACGCTTTTACTTTATTTTCCTTTTAATTATGTAGTTTGATAAAAACCGGGAAGTTGTAACCGTGCAACATCATGTAATACAATAAAGCCCCTAGCTTGCGAAGAATTTCAGTAGACCGCGAGAGGGAAGACAATCTTTTCATTTAATAAATTTCTACCGATGCTTATGATAAAGAGTAATAATAATAATAATAGCAACAATAATATTATATAATTAAAAACTGAGCGTATCTATGTGTGTACCTATGTATGTTTCTATGTATGTATCTATGTCGCGTTACTTCTTCCGAACGCCAGTGAACTGGCCATCGAACCAGTATCGATAAATTCGTAATTTTCCCGTCTTTATGTTTGGCTATTTAACATAATCCTCCGATTATAATTTGCGGAGATATCAATTAAAACTATTAATTGTGATACTTAGATATCGACACAAAATCCCTATTTTTTGAAGGTTTTCCTCCATTCAAATTATTATTCAGTGTTTCATCTCAGTTTTCCGTAACAATGCTTTTTTTTTTAATTTGTAGCGTGAAAAAAATCATTGAGAAGAAAGATCAATTCCCATTCTTTTTTCTCGAATGTGAACAAATAAAATTCTGGCTCTTGTTTTGAGGCTTTTCCTGTAATCGGGGGATTTAAAATTTTTCCCTTTTGGTTATTTTTCTGCAATCCGTCGGGGAATTTTGCAGATTTTTTTTGTTCAAGCGTGATTGTTAAACACGCGTGACTTGACATAACTTTTGTTTTCGTGTAAACCGTGCAAAGCCGGGCGAGGCAGCTAGCAATAATAACAACAACAAGAATTTTTTTAAGGTTCAAAAACAAAAATTCTGGTATGAACATCATATGACTTGCTTGCAAACACTTAAATAATGTATGTACTTTAGTCAATGAAGATTGATTTTCATTGAATTTGAAAACCGAAATCTTGCGCAATTATGTAACTATTGAAAACAGATAATATTACAACCCTAAAATGCACAAATCAGCAGGGAACTACAGACACGTGTTTCAGGGCTACAATGAACTATTTTTTCAATGGAAAAGAAGTGTGTTTATTAATATTTTTATCCATATTTTGGACGGGAAAGAGGGTTCCTTGTAACCCCGAAACACGCGCATTCAGTTCTCTGTAAATATGCATTTTTACGTTCTAATATTATATTTTACTTACGATCAACATAAGGATGGCATGCTATTTCAGAGGACTTAACAACGGTTTTAAGAAAAATCAATGTGAGTTTGAAATAAATAATAGAAAGCTGTACGTTTCATTTTGTCGTGAAAATTATTCACTCAATGGCGATTTGAGTTTAAGGTGCTGGTGACTTTTTCTCACCCACTCCAGTTTTTGTTATGTTCCAGGTGTCCAGTGCTTTTGAATTACGGAGGGGTCTATTGCCATTAAGAATGATCTCTAACAGCAACTACCATTGCATAGAACATCAAAGAACTAAATACCATCAGGAGGTATTTTTCTTCTTCTCAACAGTAGCAAAGAATTGGCTATAAAAATGTTAATAAGCATCAAGAGCAACGACAGAAAAAAAAAGCTTAAGAAAAAAAAATTTTTTTTTCATATTTTTTTTTTACATGACAAGATTGCAATGAATTGTCAAAGTTTCATATTTTTTTTTTACATGACAAGATTGCAATGAATTGTCAAAGCTTCACATTTTTTCTTTTAATTCATCTACAAAATTATACTAGTATGTTGTGGCCATCACGAAACTTATTTCTATAGTTTTCTTTTTTTTTTCTGATCCCTCCCATTGCTTGACAAGGAAGCAATATTCCCCCCCCCCAAAAAAAAAAAAAAAAAAAAAAAATACACATGCAAAAACTTGACGACCTTCCCAATGTCTGAATTATTGCAAGAGCAAAGCAAAGAGCGAAAATTGAAAGTTATTTTAAAAGCCTTGCTTGAATTAATTACAAATATTTTATTTGTTAACAAAGGCAAGATGGCAACAGTTAAATATTTTAAATCATTGAGATAATGTTTCCTATCATTTCCATACAATTAAAATCACGAGAAATACGCAGACGACAATCTATTACGATTTATCTTTCTTATTGTTGCATTAATAAAAATACTTTTATTCGCAAAAAAAAAAAAAAAAAAAATAATCAACACCTCTTTTAGCGATTGGCATCAAAATTGAACCAAAGCCTGTTTACATATGGATTCACATGTTTCCCAAATTTCAACCAGAACGTAGCATTACTTCTTGAGGTTAGGGCACTCACAATGGAAAAAAAAACAGGCGATTGCGCCACCCCCTTTTTAGCTGTTGACACCAAAATAAAATCAGTTCTTACACCCACTAAGGGCTACTTGCTGATAAATTTTTCTTTCATTCCGTTCATTATTTCTTGAGATACAGCAGTCACAATTGACGTCAAAAAACGTTCTATAGCTCAACCCCCGTTTGAGTTATTGACACCAAAATTGAATCAGCACCTGTTCCTGTTAATGGCAACATATGGACCAAATTTTGTTTGATTCCGTCAGTTACTTCCTGAGGAATAGCAAGCACGCGTAACTCAAAAAACGTCCCATTGCTCCACCCCCTTGGAGGAATTCGCGCCAAAAACCAATGGGCACAAGTTCACATAGGTTCACATATGTGTACCAAACTTCGTTCGATTTCATGCTGTAGTTTTTGCTGTAGAGCGGCCACAAAAAACTGGTCACACACAGACGTGACACACACATATATATACACACACACATACACACACACACACATACACACACACACACACATACACACAGACAGACAGACATTTTCCAAAAATGGTCGAAATGGACTCAGCACACCTCAAAACGTTCGAATCCGTCAAAATTCGAAATTCGAAAATTTGCACGAATCCAATACTTTCTTCTATATATTAGATATAGATATAGAAGAAAGTAAAAATGAATCAACTATTGTAAATGTTTTACGATTACACGATAATAGATACTAATGTATCATCAAAAACAAACCTGTTGTAAAACTTTTCCCGGCAAGAAAACCTTTAGCTCTTCCCCACAAAAAAGAAGGCCTTCATCAAAAATCCCAAAACCCTCAGCCTTGCCTAAAAAGTTATGATATCTAATTTTCCATTTAAATCCTCCCTGTGTTTTCCTCTTTCATCACAACTACTTTAATTAGAACCTGCCCCCATCAGCTGTTTTTTTGCAACAGAGCGTCGCTCTGTTGCAAAAAAAAAAAAAAAAAAAAAAAAAAATGCTTGGATAATACAAAACTATATTTTAAATTATTTTTGTTTGTTTTCGAGTATTTTAAAACTTGGCAATGAATTCTATTACAGTCTTTTTTATTTGACGGATTATTCAACATTTTCATTGTTTTTACTTTCTTCTATAGCTAATATATAGAAGAAAGTATTGGATTCGTGCAAATTTTCGAATTTCGAATTTTGACGGATTCGTACGTTTTGAGGTGTGCTGAGTCCATTTCGACTATTTTTGGAAAATGTCATATGTACCCCTATGTGAACTTGTGCCCATTGGTTTTTGGCGCGAATTCCTCCAAGGGGGTGGAGCAATGGGACGTTTTTTGAGTTACGCGTGATTGCTATTCCTCAGGAAGTAACTGGCGGAATCAAACAAAATTTGATCCATATGTTGCCATTAACAGGAACAAGTGCTGATTCAATTTTGGTGTCAATAACTCAAACGGGGGTTGAGCTATAGAACGTTTTTTGTCGTCAATTGTGACTGCTGTATTTCAAAAAATAATGAACGGAATGAAAGAAAAATTTATCGGCAAGTAGCCCTTAGTGGGTATAAGAGCTGATTTTATTTTGGTGTCAACAGCTAAAAAGGGGTAGCGCAATCGCCCGTTCTTTTTTTCCATTGTGAGTGCCCTATCTCAAGAAGCAATGCTACGTTCTGGTTGAAATTTGGAATATATGTGAATCCATATGTAAACAGGCTTTGGTTCAATTTTGGCGCCAATCGCGCCAAGAGGTGCTGATTTATTTTTATTATCATTATTTTTTAGCGAATAAAAATAGTTTTATTAATGCAACAATAAGAAAGATAAATCGTAATAGATTGTATGGCAATGATCGGAAATATTATCTCAATGATTTAAAATTTTTAACTGTTGCCATCTTATATTTGTTAACAAATAAAATATTTGTAATTAATTCAAGCAAGGCTTTTAAAATAACTTTCAATTTTCGCTCTTTGCTTTGCTTTTGCAATAACTCAGACATTGGGATGGTCGTCAAGTTTTTGCATGTGTAATTTCGTTTTTGTTGGGAATATTGCTTCCTCGTTTTCTTTTGTTTTATTCGGAACTCCAGCGCTCGAATACGCTACCTTGCGGTGATTTACAAAACTGCAAATGAAGCGTTCCACGTGTGTCTGTTGACGTAAACACAGGCAGTTTGTTCTGAGTATTTATTAACGCAATCGATGTGTCTTAGCATGGCCCCACTGAATGCGCTGGGGCTGGCCCCACTGAATGCTTAAGCATTCAGTGGGGCCATGGTCTTAGTTTGCTTTCAGCTACAGAAATTAATTCGTCACTTAGTAGTATTCTCGAGCTTCTCAAAATAATGTTAGTTTTCATTATTTCCTTAATAATTGGTAAAAGCGAAAATACTGGATTAACAAACTTAGATAACGTTATACAAGGTAAAAAAATTTATTGTTTTGTATGAATTTGTAAGAATATGGGGTTTTTTTTAATCTTAAATTAATTAAACTTACCATATTTTACAGCAGCATTTAGTTGGAATGGACAGTATGCAAAATATTTTCTTGAATATATTATCATAGAACAAAATGAAAAATGTTTAACCGAGAAAGAATTTACTTTATTCCTTTTATTCTCAGCTGAAAGGTTTCGCCAAATTTGTTTAGGGTTATAATTTTGGTATTGTGCGAGCAAAGTAGCCTTGGCGAGATTTCGCGTTTTTAGTTAAACCATTTTCAATTTTTATCATGAGTGGAATAAAATGGTAGTAAGATTACAGAATTCGATAAGTAACAAGAAATAATTGTCAATCAACTGAAAAGAAAACTACCACCATATATCCGTGAGAATTTTGTTGATGATTTGCATAACATGACACAATTAAATCGTAACTCAGAAATTAGAAAAATCGAAACAGAAAATTTTTAAATTAACCGATTCGGGAATTCAAAAGAAATAACTCAGCTACAAATGGAAAACAAGTGCTAGCCGAAGCAAAGCAAAGAAGTATCATCTTCTTTTGGTAATAATTTGTAATGTCATATTAAATTTTCTAGCAATAATTGTTATTCTTGTCAGGCCACAATTATTATTTAGTTTTATCAAGAATTGATAAATATCGAATTCAACATCGTGAAAATGGCTGCTTAGAACTATGAACTACGTACTTTGCATTAATGTTTGACGTTTAGTAATGCTTCTTGAATTCTCATTTCTTTCTACGTGGGTCAGAATATCAACAAGACTTTGAAAATTAATTTAAAAGGAATAAAGCGAAAAAATCATACGTCCAAACAAAAATCACAACACTTTTAGCATTTTCTTCGTTACCATGTGCGTTTGTTTTAGTTTTCAATTCCGCCATTAGACAGTGACTTCAGTGCCCCCTATAGTTCGTTGGAGTTGCGAATAGCTTGCGGGCTTTTTTAATCTAGCTTTTCACTTTATTTAATGACTTCTTTTCTTAAATGACGGATTATTTTATTTTATGGGCAATTTTTAATTGTTTGGTGATTTATCTTTCATTTTAATGCAGTTCTTAGTCTTGTTTGACACCTTTGTTTTTTAAGAAGTTCAAGACAAAATAACGCCTGGCGTCACTAAGCAAGTAGTGGCGGCAATGAATAAAATAAAAATCATCACCAAAAGGTTAAAAATAAGCCATATCACGAGTAGCGGAAAAGTACGAAGTAATCTTCATGCTGGCGAGGGATATTTTAATCGAGATTTTCACTTCACTTAATGGCTTCTTTTCTTATATGGCAGATTATTTTTCATTTTTATGAAACTCTGTATCTTGTTTAATACCTTGTTTTGTTTAAAAGTTCAATAAAAAGACGAAATAACTCACGGTATCGGCAAAAAAAAGGCCATTAAATATTTTTAATTTGGATGTGTGTTCAACTAAATTTCGCTTACACTTATTAATTATTTATTAGTTAAGCGTCAGCGCCATCTAGTGAGGCCATGATCTATGCAACTGTTGGATATAAATTTAGTGTTGATTGAATTTCATTTTCTAAGACAGCTTTTGAATAACTGTTAGATCTGCTTCAGCCTTGCAACTTAACTTCAGTCAGAGATTAACAAACCCTATGAGCTGAGAGTAAGTACACAAGAATTTAGGGGAAATTAGTGATTTTCAAACTTTAATTACTCCGACCCATGATGTCCCCGGGGGTTGAATTTTTGTATATGTTCTCAATGCCCCCCCCCCAAAAATATAAACACAAAAAATCATTATTACAGACCTCCGGGGGCCTTTAAAGACCCCCCGAAAAGGTATGATTTGGACAATAAAACGAAGGGGGAGGGGGAGGAGGGCCAAATGACACAAAAGGTACAAAAGTAGGACACAAGGAATGTGTCTGCGAAATTTCAGCTCGATCCTTCGTTTCGTCTGGACTGTAGTAAATGGTGAAAATTATAGTCAGAAGGCAAAGTAAAAGTAAAGACCAAAAAAAAGAAAAAATTAAAATACCAACACTGGAACAATTGAAAAAGCGAATCATATCATTGATAATGGAAGGCAAACTGAATTCAAATAGTTTGAAATAAATCAATGAAACCATACAATCCTTTTTTAAAGTGACCAACTTGTTGAAAAAAAAGAGGGGCACAAACAATTCTCAAGAGAATCATGATTTGATAGTATTTTGTCATGATAATAGAATTTGAGCTCACATTTAAGAACATTGAAGTACATTTTTGAAAGCAATAACAAATAGATTTTTATCCGAACAAAAGTAAGTACACTTTTCTCCTAGTCAAAAAATCTTAAATGTCATGTTGGGATTTCCAGAACAAACAAAAGACACTTTCAGAAAATATCAAAAAAAGGGGGAAAAAGAAAAAAAAATACATAAACTAATAAGCAAATTAATTATAAATGAATAAATAATCTATATATATATAAATGAATGTTTGTCTGTATGTCATCCATGAACTCAAAAACTACCCGGCAGATTTGGCTGAAACTTTCACCGTTTGTTATTTTTGGTACTGGGAATGTTTATAGACCAGTTCGAAAAAAATCCGATCGATAGTTCCATTTTTATTCCAATTTAAGTCACAATCCATTGGATAAATACGAATAAAATTATCGACTGCGGAAATTAATTCGCGTGAAAGATCTCATTCGGAACTCCAGCGCTCGAATACGCTACCTTGCGGTGATTTACAAAACTGCCGATGAAACTAAAACATTGCCACGTTGCGTTCCACGTGTGTCTGTTAACGTAAACACAGGCAGTTTGAAAAGAGTATTTATTAACGCAATCGATGAGTCTTAGTTTGCTTTCAGCTACAGAAATTAATTCGTCCCTTAGTAGTATTCTCGAGCTTCTCAAAATAATGTTAGTTTTCCTTATTTCCATCTAAAATATGAGTTGATTGAAAATGGTGAAAGCGAAAACTGGATTAACAAACTTGGATAACGTTATACAAGGTAAAATTTTTTATTGTTTTGTATGAATTTGTAAGAATATGAGTTTTTTTTAATCTTAAATTAATTTAACTAACCATCTTTTACAGCAGCATTTAGTTGGAATGGACGGTATGCAAATTATTTTCTTGAATATATTATCGTAGAACAAAATGAAAAATGTTTCACCGAGAAAGAATTTATTTTATTCCTTTTATTCTCAGCTGAAAGGTTTCGCCAAATTTGTTTAGGGTTATAGTTTTAGTATTGTGCGAGCAAAGTAGCCTTGGCGAGATTTCGTGTTTTTAGTTAAACCATTTTTAATTTTTATCATGAGTGGAATAAAATGGTAGTAAGATTACAGAATTCGATCAGTAAAAAGAAATAATGGTCAATCAACTGAAAAGAAAACTACCACCATATATCCGTAAGAATTCTGTAGATGATTTGCATAACTTGACATAATTAAATCGTAACTCAGAAATTAGAAAAATCGAAACAGAAAAATTTTAAATTAACCGATTCGGGAATTCGAGTGAAATAACTCAGCAACAAATGCAAAACAATAAGCGCTAGCGAAGCAAGGCAAAGAAGTATCATCTTCTTTCGATAATAATTTGTAATGCCATATTGAATTTTCTAGCATTAATTGTTGTTCTTGTCAGGCCACAATTATTATTTAGTTTTATCAAGAATTGATAAATATCGAATTCAACATCGTGGAAATAGCTGCTTAGAACTACGAACTACGTAGTTTGCATTAATCTTTGACGTTTAGTAATGCTTCTTGAATTCTTATTTCTTTCTACGTGGGCCAGAATATTCACAGGACTTTGAAAATTAATTTAAAAAGAATAAACCGAAAAAAATCATACATACGAACAAAAATCACAACACTTTTAGCATTTTCTTCGTTACCACATGCGTTTGTTTTAGTTTTTAAGTCGGCCATTAGACAGTGACTGCAGTGCCCCCTATATTTCTTTGGAGTTGCGAATTGATAAGAAGTTAGCTGTTGCCATTTTTCTTGAGTTTGAACAAATAAATTCTTTTTTTATTGTTTTATGGCTTTTCATGCAACGAGGGGGATTTAAAACTTTTTAAACTTTTTCTATTTGATATTTTTAGCGATTAATTGATCTTGCAAACTGTGTGAGTACAAAATTTGAGTATAGTCACGGCCTCACTTGATATCTGGACCGATTATTATGAAAATTGCTATATATATGTATTTTTCCACGGAGAAGGTGCATAATATGCTCATTGAAGCCACTCGCCACCAGGTGGCACTGCAGAGTAGCAACTTCTGCCCCGTTCAACCGATTGTCATGAAAATCAGTATAATGATGTATTTTTTTGTTGGCGTAGCAACGCGCGTCGGGTATAGCTAGTAACATTTATAAATAAGATCAGCAATCTCGCAATTTTAATCATGCTATTATCCCGAAAAAGATCATACAAAATAGATTCATACCTGAAGATTGAGCTAACGAGAGCGTCAAGCAAAATAATCAGTGCTTAGACATTGAAAATCAAGAGAGAATTCTCATAAACGCCAAAACGGAGAACGTGATCTATGTAACTCTACCGATGCGCAAAGATAAATCGGAAGAGAGAAAAAGCCCCGGAGGTCAGTACTCTTAAAAAACTACAAAAGATAGTACCACCCAAGAATAATACAAAAATATATTTTGAACAAGTCTTCGAAGATTTTAATTAAATTCATCTCAAATAAACAGTATTTGAGAAAAAAAGTAGAGGAAGGCTGCAAAGAATTTTCAACATTTAACATCATTTTTCTTTTTGATGTTGAAGGCAACAGAAGTTTTCTTTTAAATCAAAAGAGTTCAATAAAATTTAAGAAGAAACGATTTAATTTTACTCGTGTTTTAGTCGCAATCACTAGGGATTCAGAAAAATTTAAAAGCAATTTATTTCGGGACACATTGCCTTAAAAGCATTATCAAAATTTCAAACTAATGGACTGCTTTAAGCGCATACATAATTTAATAAAACGAAACATAATATAACAAAGGAAAATTTAAATTCAATAAGCGACTTTGAATTTAAAAGAAATTACTTACGGAGAAAAATGATTATTTATTCGGGCAAAAGAGATTATTCTGTCTCTTAAGATCGAATTAACATTTTCATTTACTTATTTTTAATGTTAAATTTTTGACACGATATTGTTCATTAAAGATTTCAATAAATAAAAACGACTAATACAGACAAAATTTCAGATACATTTGCATAGATATGTATTGTACAAATACAGAGGCTAAATTCAGAGCGGAATCCTGGTAAAAAAATTCTGAAATCTCCTCCTTGAAAATAGTTCGGGTGGAAGATTCCCACCCGTCAAAGTCAAAAACAGAGTGCATGACGTCACTTGCACTGCGTAGCAAAAACTGCTCCATTTACGAAATATAACCAACCTACTCTGCTGGTGCTGAAAAAATATTTGCATGCATTTTTCAAGAAATGGAATACGAAATATATATCAATCAATGATCGATTGGATGTACCTATAATGTGATCTTTTTGTTTTTGTAGGGTAAGATGAAATTTTTTTAAAAAAGATTATTTTATTACTTACATTGTTTTTCTTTTTCGTTTACAGCTCCTGTGAAGGGAAATCAGCTTTTCTGTAATTATTAAATTCTCATGTTCTCTTTAAAAGTTAGTCTTTATCGGGTTGGTTGGGGTAAGTGGGTCACTGGGATAGCTGAGTCACCCTCCTAAAACTGAAATATGGATAAAGTTTCAAAAATTTTTTGCACTGAACATGTTAAATTTCATCTCATTCATTGGTTTTGCATATATATTTGGGTTTAGTGAATTTTTTTTCTAGGTCACAGCACTTAGTAAAAAAAAAAATTCAGAATTTTTTTTTCGCGAGTTCAAGAAACATTTTTCAAAGAAGTGTTTCCAGGTTGGTTTTTATTATTTTTTAATGATAATTGAATTTTTATGTATAGTTTTACTTAAAGTGAATACTGCAACAAGATTTTTTGTATATAATACTTTTAATAAGTGTTTAAGAGGAGGGGTCCCACTTAGCCCGTAAATTTTCCCTATAAGAGTTAAGTGGGTCCCCCAAAAGTTGAGGATATTAAAATCTAAAGCAACTGTGAGGGGGGGGGAATATTTGTGTAAGTAAGATGCAAGACTACTATGATGACTCTTAAAATAATTACGTAGGTCCAATGTCAGACGTTGCTGATACAAAAAGAAAAAAAATACTGCTGAGTTTGCAAGATTGAATAGAAATAGATATACTCTTCGTATTCGCTAGGTACAGATGATCTTGGAATTATCACTGAGGATGAAGTGATAATCGACAACTTTAGACTTTCATAGACCAACTTTAAATTGACGCAGCCATTTAGTGTTACCAATTCCATTTTCAACTTTCAATTTTGGCTAATTTACCATAATTGGTCTTTATCAACTGCATTACGTTTATTCAGCGAACCTTTACATGTAAAAGTAAAATATGCACTATAGGCTTTCAATAAATTTCACAGATGTTATTGTTTTTTTTTTTTTTTTAAATTTTCCGTCATACAGATTTAAAAGATAATAAATATCTCACAAATGGATACATTTACAAAAACATAATTCATACTAAAAATTAACATACTTTATCAAGTAAAACTCCCTTACCCCTTTTTGATTTAAATTTCAATAAAAGAGGGGTGACCCACTTACCCCTTATTATGGGGTAAGTGAGACACCCATCTGATTTTTTTAAAAAATATGACCGTTAAGAATATTTAAGGCATTGTTTCAAAAAAAATTGATGAACTTTTGTTTATTGATAATGCTCAAGATAAAATAAGATATTAAGTTTAAATTTTTTTTGTTTTAAAAACTTTTGAATAAGGTTTCAAAAACGAACTGTTCTCAAAAGGGGTCCCACTTGCCCCAACCAAGTCTACATTAATTTCTTAGACTAATGTTTAAAAAACTCGCTCTTTAGTTTTTCGCTGAAGGGTGGAAGTTCGACAACTTAATACTTAATGCATAATTTCCAATTTAAAAAAAAAAAGCGTCACATTTATGGAGGAAATTGTCGACCTCACATAGTATAATGTCAGTTCCAATGCATTTATTTCATCGTCGTGAACCACTTCAGTGACCCTTTAATCATTTTTTTTAATTGGGAGGAGAGTGTGGTACCATATATATATTTTTTTTGCATCGTTATTATAATACGTTATCATGAATGTTTCCAATTCTACACCTAGTTTTCTGGTTATCGTAATTAGATTAATTACGACCGGTTAATGCAGAAATTCGGTAAAAGGGAGGCCGGTTAAGAGGAGTCGGCGGTATATTTTTATCGTATAAATTATGTTCTCTATTCACATCCGATTAAGATGTTTTTTATGTATCATACTGATTCGATAAATCCAACGTTTTTGGAACGAAGCATGCAATAAAAATTTCAAACAAGGATTCCAGAAGGAATATCCGTTTCCAATAGCGCAGCTAGAATTTACTTCCCAGCGCCCCTGTCTGTTTCCTCAATCTTGGAAAAAACTAAAATATTGGTCACGTTTGTAACGAAAAGTGAAAGTAGAAGAACAAAGGTAAAATACTCTGGAAAAAAAAAATCGTGTAAATTTTAAAACAAATCAAATCAAAATACACATTAAAAAATTTTAGAAATAAGGTAGAGCAACTTTAATAGTGCCTAAATGCAAACAATGGTGTAACAGAAATTGATCAAAATGTTTATTCCCAGTTTAAAAAAAATCACATCAGAAAGAATACTCAGAAGGCTAAAAGAACATCATCAAAGCAATTATTGCTAAACAGTCAGGAGATTTTTTTTCAGTTGCAACCTGAATATCGATGTATTTACTACATTAAATACTTGTTTTTGATACCATTTAAAGCTATTTAGTCTTTGACTGGTCGATGTTTTTGGCTCCAATGTGACTCATTTAATTTAAAATGTGAAATATTTTAATTCTATAAAAATGGAACCGAGGAGAATACAATGCCGAGAGCTAAGGAATCAATTCATACTATCTTGATTTATTAAAGTCATTCATATTTGTGAGTACAATGTAAAAAGAAAACTGCAGTTTAACTGGTAAATGTCTAGGAAACCGACTTTCTATAAATATTTTTTAGTAAGGGTACAGTTTCTGCTTAGGTAACGCTGATTACAGTTTTTTTTTGCAGAGTAGCGATTGAATTGATTCCTAAAAAACATTCGACAAGAGTAACTAAACACTGGCTATGAAAAAAAAGTAAAATATAAGTATTTTACTGAATGATACTATTTAGTTAAAAGAATAAACTTATTCAGCTTCATAATGTTTTTATATTCTAATTGCTTATGAATAAAGGAGCCATTTTAGTTACTTTTGCACAGAAAATGTTGCAGTTCATAGCAGCAAACAACACTTATAATTCTTTCACTGCTATCACCTATGAATAAATCATGAGCTTTAGATTTAAGAAAATGCACATATTCGTTCTTGCTTAGATTCTCCATAATCAAGTTATGAAGCAAAGTCAAATAGAAAATAGATTATCAAAAGGAAAAGTTTAATGCTCAACTTCAGAGAAAGTCTTTTTACACGAGGTCTTAAAGAATTGAACTTTCTTAAGAAATTGGAAAGTGCTGCAAGATGAGGTCGTGAAATTTTTTAGTGTTTTTCGAAGCTAAAAACGTGAACATGATAAAAAAATTGTATGCAAATCGAAGTGTAACTTCATACTATTTACATAAGACCTTTTACACAATAAATTAAGTTTAAATAAAAGTTCAGTAGACGAAAACTTTTCAAAGTTTGTAATTTAATAAAGTAATATTTGCACCATAGCAAGCTTGAGTTTAGCTTATAAGAGGATAGTTCACTTTTGCTTATAAAAAAGTAGCTTTAAAAAAAAAATACGCTCTATTCCTGTGCTGTATGAAAAAAAAAAGAAAAGAAAAAGAAAGGGAAAAAAATAAGCGTTTGTTCGAAATTCCTAAGGATAGAAGAAATTGACGTGCTCTTAATTATTTGTACTATTTAACTTTCGTAAGTTTAAGCGTTATTGAATATTATTACAAATGTTGATTCACAAATTAAAACAGCAGAATTCTATATAACTGACATAGATGTATTTCAAAGGTACAATCAAACTCTTCTTTAATGGGTAAAAAAATTAGTTTACGATATTTTTGCTACGTAACTTTTGAGAAATATTTTGTAATGTGCACTCCCCCCCCCCCCAAAAAAAATGAACAAATTATAAATATGGATGCATAAATAAAGAAATGGATGTAAGAATTAATGTCATTAAAGAGATGACATTCATAAACCTTTTACTAACTTCTACGTTTCTTTTTATATTAAGAGATGGATTACTGCAGTTAATTAAGTCTTGTTTTGGTTTAAAGAATTTATTGAGTTCAGTTCTTTTGACCCCAAAAACATAGTTAAGTCTACAAGACACTCATACTTCCCGTTTTAACTTACGCCTCAGAGACTTGGACTCTGGCTATGAGGGCGGAAAGGTTGTTGGGTACCTTTGAGCGCAGAATCCTAAGAAATATCTTTGGGGGAAGTTGGGAAAATAGAGTCTGGTGTAGAAAAAAAAAATTTTGAATTGTATAATTTATTTACGTACCCAGATATTGTCCGCACTATTGAGATTAGTCGTCTAAATTGTTTCGGCCACGTTATCTGCCTTTGAAATAGCAGTACTCTGAAGAGAGTTTTCAAGGCCAAACAATATTGTACTTTTGTACTAGAAGACGCGGAAGGTCAAAGTTGCTCTGGGTGGATGATGTGGAAGAAGATTGTATTGTTTTTCAGTCTAAGAGCTGGGGGGGGGGGGGGGGGAAGAGCTTAGCTGCTGGTTCAGAAGGCCTTTGCTCACAATGGGCTATCGTGCCATGGATCATGATGATGATGTTTCTTCCCCCGCTTGAAATTTGCTTCAGATATGAAGTGGCGAATTTGATACTAATCTACAATCCTAAGTTTTGTACTTTATTGAACAATTTAGAACAAAAGTTTTTCTACAGCAAAACATACTTGTTGTCTATGTATTCCGTTGGATCAGTCCACTATCTTGTCCTTGGAGGAAGATGAGTAAGGCATTGTAACTGGAGAGTCGCGGATTAGATGGTAAAAATCTGCCAAAATTGTATAAAAAATTCTCAAAATTTATCGAGTTTTGGAAGGGAATGGAAGACACATTTCACACGCTTTGCAGATGAATTGCCTGCCACATGCCGAAAGTGAAATCTGGAGATAACTTCATTGCATGTTTGCGTCAAAAAATGGATCAAAATGCACTTTCAATTGCTGCTACTTAAACTTTTATCTTTTTTTCATTATTCGTGTTGCTGCCTGGTAAGAATAGCAGTTCTTTTATTCATTCAAGATTATTATTTATTTTTAAACACAAACTTTACTGATTAATACATTATTTAATCTCATATTTTCATTGTATGAGTTAGCTTTTGCCTTGCCGGTTTTACTGGTCATGACTAGCAGTTTTATCGGATTTGGCAGGGACTTGCAAGCCTTGACTATAATGGTGTACATAGATCTTGTCTTACTGCAAAAATCTAAAATCTGTGCATTAAGGAATACGTATTATATGAGTGCGGAAATTCATACTGAGAGATCATTAAACACCTGAAGCGCTTTCTGTAATGAAAGTTTAAATTAGAACAGTGGAGAACCGTTTTATCATTAATAGCACTTCACACTAAATTACGGTGCAGTTCAAAAAGCAAAGCAGCGCACCCCAAATTGCCGGTCTGGCTGGCATACGACAACAACAAAACATCATGAAAAGCAGAATATAAAAGTAACAGAAGTATACATAAATTAATAAATAAAAAGTAAATAACTAGCTTTTACTTAGTTAACTCAATTGGGGGTCCCCAGTCTTTTTTAATTAAAGGGACACATTATACGTTTTTGGAGGTGGGCGAACAAACGAACTTTTTTTAACTAAACACTCATTGATGGTTTTGAGATATTGTGCGCTAAGTTTTTTTTTATTTTATTTTAAATGCTTAAATGAATATTATTAAATAGGAAAGATGTTTTTTTTGCGATCTGTAAGCTTTCCGCGGGTCGGATGTGGCTCGCAGACGTAGGTTGGAGACCTCCGCACTATTTCATAATGATTAATTCGATGGTAATGTAAACAAATCAATACTTATCTTGAAAAAGCTAAACACTTTACACTTCTACTTGCAAGTTGTTGATGCAGAGTTCTGCAATCCTCAAACACTTTGGCTATGCTCTAATTTATCTACTCCACAACTACTCAATGCATAGTAGGAATAATAAACTGATAACATTAGGTTTAATCGTATAACATGATAAATAATGAATGCTAGCACAAATCATACTCTTCAAATAAAAGAGAATCGAGCTCATTTTAATGACAACCGAACCAACCTCGTTGAAATGACCCTTTACTTGTTTAGTTAATATAATACTAAGCAATCGTAATGGCGGGATAAATAATACTGAATTTAAGAAATGTAAGAGAATAGTACCAACCTCAGTTGAAACATAAACAAATGAATGTAAATTTTGAAATAATGATATCTGTTCGAATTCCTTGCCGATTAGATAACTAATAGTTGTTGATATGAATGCTAATGTTCAAAAAATAAGAACGTACTCTGAAATGAGGTTCTAAATGGACAATAATAATTAATAATTTTCCTTTGCTTTTTCAGAAACATTAGGTAAAGTATTTACACTCGGTAAGAAAGGGGGAAATATTCTTACTAGTCCTGCAAGTGCCTTTATTGATTAGAAATATAAATCATTTATCTTATTGCATAACAATAATTAAGACTTTCGTATTAATATTACACTCATTTTAAATGTAAAATATGGAAAATATAACGTAATATTCAAGACATCATCATGTATTGAAACCAAAATTGCGTTCAGAGATTCGCTAACATATGGAAAAAAGTCACGTGGAATCAAAGCATCCAATATTTATGTATTCCTACTTTTTCAACATCATCATGAATTTAATAAATATTCTTTTAAACTACATTTTTTAAATAAAAATTTAAAAAATAAATAAATAAATAAATAAAAACAGCAACAGCAGCACAAGAAAGGTTTCATATATCCCAGAAATATCGTTAAAAAACAAAAAGTCAAAAATTAATGAATGCGTTAACTAAGTAATGAAAAAGTTAAAAAATAAAATAAAAATAAAGTAGAGTTTTGAGGTGGGTTTCACCTGTCTGTCGACTAGTTTGTTAGTCTTTCCACGGTTTGTTAGCCTGTCGCCTTTGAATAACTATATTCATTTTATAACAAGACAATTTTTGTACGAAAGCTAATGATTAAGATTGATTCCTCAATCACATTAGTTTACTTTCTTAAAATTTGAACCTTTTCTTCTTCCATTTTGAATTAAAAAAAAATGTAACATTAGCACGTACAAGAAAATTCGAGTTCCATTCAAAACCTGGCACAACAGGCAGATTCGTTTCAAACTAACATTGTCTAAAGGAGCTTTTGTAAAAGAAAACGTGCAGCACGGATTTTTTCGATTGACTATTCAAAGGTATTTTTAATGATTCAAAGAGATTGAACGGAAATGTTGGGTTTTCAAAACGGGAGTAACTCAAACATTTTAATCTTTAAAAAATTGAAAAAAAAAAAGCCAATAAAAATTATGTTTTAAGACCCAAAATTTGAAACAGTTGCAGAGATTCTAAAAAAGAACAAAAATAAAAGGAAACACACACACACACACATACACCACACAGGAGCACGGGAGAAACGAAACGAAACTAATAGCAGTAGAAACTGGTATCAGTTAAAATGAAGGAACTTAATCCTGTATCTGAAACTGCATTTCAAATTACCTGGTAGTAATTATAAATTACTAAAATTTTTAATTAATGTTAAAATCTTTGAAGTTTACTACCTTCAAATATTTTTTTTTCAAAAATAATTCTGAAAGATTCACCCTTACTAGAAAATAATGTCCCACACAAAGCTAGATTAAAATAGGTAATAGAACTATTTATGTTTTCTAGTTCTATCACGACCTATGTTCGTGTTTAGAGAAGCGTTCTTAAATAAGATTTGTTGATTGAAGTGGGTTTCTTTGCTTCTCCGTATTTACCTCCCCACATAAATCTATTTCCGTCATTCCAGTATATTTTTGTTTGACTCCTTACTGATTTCAAAGGAAATGATCGAAGAATGATGTGTACGGTCGACTTTCTTTATATAGAAAAAGAAACATTTGCTTTTCAGGAAAGAAGCTGTATAGTGAGTTTTGACAATCATGTCCTGATATTTTCGAAGTAAAAGAAGGAATTACCTCCCGTACGCAGGTTTTCACCCAAACTTTTGGTAATAAACATTATCAAAGACACATTATGTGTTTTCTTTTATTTTTCGTTTTCCGTTGAAATAAGTTTTTAGAAACTGATTTATTGTACCTCAAAGCTTATATCGTTCCCTTCTTTCTTTATTAAATTACAATAAATGCATTTGAAATTATTATGTGATTTAGCAATTTTTAAACTTTTGTTTTTTGCGTTATGTGTTTTCTTTTATTTTTCGTTCCGTTGAAATAAGTTTTTAGAAACTGATTAATTCATCCCTCAAAGCTTATATCGATCCTTTCTTTATTTATTACAATATAATAAAAGAAATTAGAAATTATTATGTGATTTAGCAATTTTTAAACTTTTACTTTTTAAAGTTGCTCAGAGTAATTTATTTATTTACTAGCAGCCCGTCCCAAACTTGTTCGGGTTAAAAAACTATCTATCTTAAATAAGTACTATGCATACTTTTGAATTTAAAATTTAATAGTAAGCAACATTTTTTGTTTCGTTTGTTTGAGATTTGAAACAAATTGATTTAACTCATTTCCTGATCAAAAGAGACCAACACGCAATTCCCACCGCCTGCACAATACAATCTTCCCATTATAGTTGTACGTTTGAGCTTCATATTTGATGATGGTGATTGAGTCCGCGTCATTGACAAATTTTACCTTTTATTTAAATTAGACATTGGTCCATACAAAATGTCGTCACAGAGATATTTTTCAAATGGTTTCCATAAAGCAATAGGATCTTAAAGTTGGTATAAAAGAGTTATAATATTCATAATCAATCCTCTAAGTTTAGGAGCAGAGTCAGAAAGGTACTTATATTAAATAAGGTTAGTTTCCAAGGTTTGTCGTCCTCTATAAGTCCGAGTTCTACACATACGGCTTGATAGGTTGTCAGGACCGATAACTGTCTAAAGACTTTGGAAATATGCTGGACCACGAAAATGTTTGAATAAATTCTTAGGTAACAAAATTCTGATTGGGTAGTAGGACGACTGTTGTATATTCTACTAAGAGGTGAGTCTTTTTCAATTCCGGGATGCCTTTCAACTTCTTGTAATGGTTTTCTTCGAAAAACTTGCTTTTATAAAGCGCCTTAATATATTTTTTTTGGTGATTTCTTTCTGATAGGATAATTGTGAAATAATTTATTTAATTACATCGTTTAAAAAGCTTAAATACGGTCACTATAAAGAATATTTCGTAAAAAATTCTTTATTTATTTTTCCTCTTCTTTGTCAATTTCTTTCCAACCGAATGTTCTTCGTTCGTCATTGTTTCAACTTTGAATGTACGGTAAGTATATGCAATTACTCTTTGACATAAGAATTTTTTAAACTAAATGTACTTAAAAAAATTTCTTGGCGGGTGTTATTCATTTCGATTTTTGTACAAATAAAAAACTTTGCAGGATAGCCCGAAATATATGCAAAATTACAACTTTTAGAAATACGGGTTAATATCGTCTGTCTGCACTGCTTAGTATATTTAAAAACTAATTTTCCCGAAAGGAATCTCAAGTATAATTCGTTTAAATAAATATTGAAGCACAAACATTAAGTGACTCTAAATGATTTGCAATGTCTAAGGTTAATAGAATGCTATATACCATATCCTCGGCAACCTCAAATACATGTGAAGCTTTTCGCGGTTCTTATGCCGACAACGTGATTTTTCTTTCTCTCACGCATTCAGTTCAAATAGAACCTTCGACTGTTTGTCATTGCAAGTGTAGGACAGTTCGTGATTGCTTTTACGTTTATAACTATAAAACGGCACGAAACATAAAATGGTGGTGAAGACAAACTATTGGTTAAAAAATAGCATAAATACATACATGCATAACTTATAGCCTATGTCACTCAGTAAGAATGCACATTTCATGTAGTGAAAGAATTTTTCAAATAGTTGCAATGGTTTAGGACAGGGGTTCTCAAATTTTTTCGACTCACGGCACTCTTTGAACATTTAGAATTTTCTCACGGCATCCTAGTCCGTCTCTGTTACGTAAACAATTAATAAGTCGTTAGCTCTAGTTGTTCTGTATTTTTTTAAATTAAATAAACCAACGAGAGCCCTACACACTAATCCAGTCAAACTATGTCGCCAGTGATTAACATTACTGACATACGTGAAAAATTCAGGCATAAAAGTTCAAGGTGAGTTCATACAAGCGCGATTGATTCACATCCATCTTACTTTTACTAAAAAGGGGGGGGGGGGAAGGAATGGATATTTTTCCGAATTTTTAAAGCCTTCGTACATACATATATGCATGTATATATTAAAAACCTTATTTGAAACAAAACTAATTTCTGCATTTTTATAATTAACATTTTAAAATCCGAAAACTAGATAAAATCTTTTTATTTTAAATTCCGTAGATTCCATTTCAAAATCAAGTTATTTGAAAAATTGAAGAAAAAAAGAAAGAAAGAAAAGAAAGCAGCTTTGACTTATATTAAAAAAATTGAAGCAAAAACAAACAAAAACTCCTTGCTAAAAAGTACGTGATTTCTGTCACGTATTTGTTGGCTGGAAGGAGGAAAATTAAATTAGGGACCTCTGTCATGTCCGAGGGCATTATTTAATTTTTCTCGTAAAACTAGTTTTACTGCTGCTAGACTATTATTGCTGGAGAATCAAACCACGAGTGAAATTTTCCGTAATTAGGCTGAAGCTCAGAGTAGCTCTTTGTTACTAAAATGGTCACTTTAGGAAGCAATGTAAATCGTCCGATTCAGGATGTTGAGCAATTGACATGTTAATCAAAGTATAAACAGATCAAAGTAGCAAGGATCATGCAAGAAAATTTTAATTTTTGCTCTAAGTTTTAGGAAGTTTGAATGTTGCAAGTATCAGCAAAGTAAAAGTTTGCAGGGACATGATATCTAGTGATTTTATTTGAATATTATCTGTATACTTTTGTTTTAATCCGGATTGAAGCAACTTTTAGAAACTCAAGAATATTATTTTAATTTATTTCTCCTTTTTGTCTCTAATTTTCATTTTAAAGTTACAACATAAAGTAAAGATAGAGTATAATTAAGCTTGGAAAGTGATGCATTAGGAATTTTCCAGTATGTTATATCATTTTATTATCTACTAGCTGAGTTGCCCGGCTTTTTCCCAGTCTACCTTGAAAATAAAAATTGTGTCAAGTGAGGTATATTCAACAATCAGGCTTAAATAAAAGGAAAAAAAACATCATGCAAAATTTCCCTTCCAAACCAATGACGACAGATATTAAAATACTTTTAAGAATTAAAAATGAGAAAGGAAGAAAGAAACGATGGTTTTAAAAAGCGTAACCATGGGGGGAAACACAAAATAAAATTAGTTTAAGAAATTAAAATGAAAAAGAAGGAAATAAACAATGAATTCAAAAGCGTTTCCATGGAAACGCGAAATAAAATGATTTACAATTTGAATGAAGCTGAGATTTTTCGAACTTGATTAAAACGGCTTGTAACTTTTTTTCCCTTTGGAGATAGAAGCTTAGTTTTTGAACCGTAGGTCGAGTTAGATCTGGAGTAAAAAAAAGCAGCTCTTTTGAATGGTGTCAAAAAAAAAAAAAATCTCCTTCACTTTTTATTGATACATTTAATGAAGAAAGTAGTACCTAAATTTCAGAAAAACCTAAAAAAAATTCGAGCTCTAAAAACGCAAATAACTTCCACCCGTAATTAAGTTCATTGCGTAGAACGCAGAACAATACTACCCTTTCTAACGATATGTAATATTAATATGTTCAAGTCGCTTTTTACCCCCAAATTCGGGAATTTATGTGAAAATTAGGCCTAAATTGGAATTTAAAAAAAAAAAACTGTTTTTCTATACTTAAAGAAACTGAAAATTTCAGTGAAATCGGCCTTGTAGTTCTCGAGTTTTTCACGTTCAAAACACACAGACGCTTTTGGAAACTTCATTTTATACACTGTAGAGATATGTGCAAGTAACTTTTCCCCCCCCTAAATTCGGGAATTCATAGTGAAAATTGGGCCTAAATTGAAAAAAAAAAAAAAAAAAACTATTTATCTAAAGTTATTAGAACCGGTCTGCCAAACCTTTTTTCGGAATTAAATAAACAAACTGTAGAATTTTTAGCGAAATCGACCGAGCAGTTCCAGAGTTTTGCGCTTTCAAACACCACAGAAGCTTTTTCGGGGACTTCATTTTATACTATGTAGAGATAAAAATTGGACACACGCACCCCACACACCCACAGAAAAACTGCAGGGGCGGATTCAGAAATTTTTATAAGGGGAGTCTAGTTTCAATGGTCAGCGTTACACCTCCTACGTAAAAAGGTATCAGTTAAGCAGGGATGCCCATCGTCCCAAGGTTGATTGCGCATCCTTTCATATGCTACGGAGCATCCCCCCTCCCAAATGAAACCAAAATCCTTTCCTAACGCCCCCCCCCCCCCCTCTAAATTTTCCAATGTTGTAGCCTGCACCACGGCTCATATTCTCTAAAATTTTCATAAAAAATCATATTTCTTAGGGTAGACAGGCTGGTCACACTGCCATAAGCTTTGGATATATGAGATTATAGCTATAAAATAGTTGAGAAAAGCACACGTGACGTGTGGCTTGAGGTTTGAGAGCGCTCTGCAAAACTTTAAGCTCATTAGAGATGATAGTTTTTTTGAAAAAAATTAAAATAGCAACAGCTCAGTTAACGAATCCCCCCCCCCTTTGAATTATGACGCGCTGCAAAAAAAAAAAAAAAAAAAACCTTGGAGAACCACGCGAAAAAAAAAATAATTTGAATTTTGACACCCTGGAATTCAAATTATGTTTTCCGCAATCACGAGTGTGTTTGTGTATGTAGGGGTGTGTGTTTGTATCTGTGTGCAGGCATGAGTGTGTGTGTGTGTGTACGTCTGTGTTTGTGTATGTGTGTAAGATATGGATGCAACCTGGAGACTTTCGCTAGAGGAGCAGCATCGTGAGTCAGGCCGATCGACGGTGGTGCTGCAGAGGGAGGCGGGGGGAAAATAAAACCATATGAATTCAAAACAGTCAAATGAGAACAATAAGCAATGTGATTGCTCAAAAAAGGTTAACATTGATTCCATGTTCTATTTTTTGGATCTAAAAATTTGAAGTTTAATAAAATTCTTGTCACTGAGGGGTCAACTGACCCATTTGACCCTCTCCTGAGTCCGCCCCTTGTGTGGGTATACGTGTGTGTATATATGTATGTATAAATACAAATCGTTTAGCTGAAAAGATAGCCTACAGTGATAATTAATATCTTCTGTAAATTAATTTGATAACTAACTTAATATTTCGAGTGCATTGTTTTTTTTTTATTGTGCGTAGACATTACGTTTTAAAATCTTGTAATAAGAAACTGAGTTTCTAATTTAGATGTTATAGTTTCAATTATAGTCACTTAAACGTTTAAAATTGTGGATATTTTATAAGTATTATACATGCACACGTAAACCGCTCAAGAGGAGGGATAGGAGCCGTTTCTGGAACAAGTGAATAGGGTAGTACCAATGAGTAGGGTTTCTGTCGCAATTCGTGATTGCGAAAAAACATAATTTGAATTCAAAATTTCAGAATTCAAATAAGTTTTTTATTTTTTTAAAAAAACTTTATCTTTTATTACTTATTTTTAAACTTTCCCCCGACTGCTTTGTTACAGAAAAGGTTTACAAAAGACTTATGACCTTTTGCAATTAATTATGCTCGGGCTTTTGTGTTTTAAGGAGTTATACATTTTGTTAATGAAACCCTAAAGGCATTTTTATATTATCTTTTCCTACACAAGCTGCAAGTTTTTTTGAAGTATTTCTCATAGTAAGCTGTGTTATATCATAAACTGGTATACGGAGAAATATGACTAATGTTAACAACATTGAGCACTTTATATACTAAAATATGAGGAGGAAATTGACGCAATGCAATTAAAAGTACAAATTTTTTTTTCATTTCTTATAATAGTTACGTTGCCCCCTCGTTGCTTCTCAATGCAATATATTATTCAACTAAAAAATGAAATGATAATAATTATGAAAAATGAAAAAAAAAAAAAAAAAAAAAATTCAAATCAGTAAAAAAATGGGGAATTGCTCAATATTTCTGAAAGTGATATTTGCAAGTTATGCAAGTAAATGGTATACTATTGCTTTTTATACACCACATCATAAAAAGACTAAAATACTTATTTATTCAAATCTTTTTAATTTCTAAAAAACATCGAATTTTTTCAATTTTTTTCTAGTTTTTTTTCTACATATACGTCTCGTACATATGCGTTTTTGTACATTCAACAAAGCGTTGTAGAAACGATGTTCATTTCGCTTCTTCCCTTTACTCTTATAACGTAGACGCATAATTTTGTATTCGTAAAAATTCGTCTTTTCTGATGTTTTGTCATTTGTGAAGCTTTGGCTATGCTTAAATTTCAGTACACTTTTGAAGAGCTTTGAGCTTTAAATTGTGAATAAAACACTGTTCCCTCGGTTTTTCATAGAATACTAAGTATAAAGTGAGGAAAGCTAAAGTTCTATGCTTGTTCAAGTTTAGCGTTTGAATTAAAGTGTTAGTTTTATTTTATATATATATATATATATATATGTTTATATATATATATATATATATATATATATATATATATATATATATATATATATATATATATATATATATATATATATATATATATATATATATATATATATATATATATATATATATATATATATATATATATATATATATATATATTAGTGGTATGATGTTTATGCTTTCGAAGAATCTGTATTTTTGTTATCGATGTTTTGTGTACGATGGCTTTTCGACTTCAATTTTTTTTATATTGAATCAAAATATCCTTAAAAAATGTGAATATTTTTTCAGTTTGCAGTTATGATGAAAGCTGCATTATTAAGCAGTTACTGCGAGAGCTATCAAAGCGGGAAACGTTCTCTATAGTTAGTTGTCTGTAAAAGTAAACTTATATTGAAGAAATGCTAACAATCCTTATTTCAAGCTCATTGTTTATTTATCCATTTGGATTACTTTATTTGGAATGTTAATAACTAATTATCATTATTATTATTAGCTTTTCTTGAACAGTCCAAAAATCTTCTTAATCAATTAGTTGATTACTGTGAATTTAGTTCAAGCATTAAAACATTTTTTTAGAGTTTTCTAGGAAGGGATATACTGGAATATACTGTAAACAATTCGATGTTTCCGAGCACAAATGTTTTAAAGCATCGATGGTTTTTGAGTTGATGTATCGATACCATATAAACATAAATAATAATAAAATAAATAAATAAATAAATATATTTGTATCTCTCTCTCTGTGTGTATGGGTGCAAATGAAAGCGAGATGAGAGTTCCATGGGGGATAAGAAACTCCAAATTAAATATTTGAAATTTTCTGTTTTCTTGGTTTTTTTTTGTTAAAATCTAGGAGGTAATAACTGTTTTAAAACCAGACTCACCTTATCCTTAGGGCTGGAGAGAGAGGTGGGGCGGAGTTGCACTGTCACCATCCGATCCTCAGCCGCCGTCCATTGCCTAATCCGCTTCTTGCGGATCATCCGCAAAAACTCTGACGCACTCAAATGCACAGTACGACCAAGGGTCACGAGCCCAACTGCCCAGCCATGCTAAGGCAATGCAGCGCAGACACAGAGCTTAACCGACTGAGTGTAAAAAGAGAAGAGAGCAGACGGATGAAGAGATGCGGAGGATGAGATCGCGCGGAGGGATTCTCGGAGGCAGAGAGGACGCGCTCGCTGCAACGGCTTCTGATGACGTCAGGACCACCCGCATTTGAGTGACGCGGGGAGGCGCTGCCATCGCTCGTTGGCGGAATTCGTGACGCAGTTTCGGAATGCTGTTGGCGACAAGAAAAAGACCTTTTGTATACTTCTAATCGAGGTGGCTAGTGAATTTACAGACATGCTTTTAGATTTGAATTAGATGTTAAACTGCTTATGAGGGAAAATATGAGGAATGTAGGTAAACGGTTCTCTACGTATAATATTTGCCTTTGCACGCGTCAAATATTTCTATGCAGCTTTGTTTCCAAATATCACAGTGTGAGCTTCGAAAATATGTTTTCGTTGCTTACAAATTAGATTGACGTATTAATTTACATTTAACTAAAATAGCTTGAGGTTTTAATAGTTGAACTGGAATTCGCAAACTAAGCGAAAATAAATTGATACTAGCATACCACGAAAGAATACTGATAAGAATCGTTTCAAACATCATACATACATTTTTTTGTCAAAACTTAGCTTTTAAATTAAACAATGTACTATTAATTTGTAAAGAGTTTTTACTTCCTACACGGGAGTGGAAAATTCAATCCTTATTCTGTTTAAAATATTTATTGAAAGTAAATATTTAAACGTTAGCAAAGTATACTTTTATTTACATGCTCAAACTATATGCCCTGTATTTTGAAGCTTAACTTAGTAGATAAAGTAGCAGTATAAAAATTGTTGCACAGCTCAAAATTTTAAGGATGTCAATTTTGGCTAGCTATTTATTTTTGCGCATTTTCAACATATTTTAAAAAGTAAAGCGGCTAAAAAGTGCACATCAGAAAATAATACAAAATAAGTTATCCTGCGGATTACTTGGGTGTGACTGAACTAAGGTAAAAACCAAACGAATTAAAAAGATAAATGGGATGAGAAAAAAATACATTGCAAAGTAAACCATTATGATTTCTTAACCACATAATACACTTCAATTTTCAAATTTACTACCACGAAAAGCTCATATTTCTGAAGCTCTAAATATGCAAGAGAATTTCAACAGCAATTAGAGAAAGAAAGGGGAAAAAAGTACTATTTTCCATGGGGGAATTAAAGTTTCTAATTAAGTACACTTGCTGAGGATTTTCTTTGATCATATTTATGCGGTTTACTTCTGCGTGCTGAAATTGAGTTTCACGAACATGCATTTACGACTCTGTTACAAGTTAGTGTCGAACCCCAAGAATTTTTTTCAAGGAAATTTATATTTTCGAATTTTTATTTTTTTTAGAAAATGAGACATAGCGAAAGGGTCAACGGATGTCATTAGAATTTAAATGATTTTCCGAATTTCAAGTAAGTTGTTTCGATTTTTCAATAAAAATTTCGACATTTCAATTACAGAGTATTCTTCCGTGGGCTGGTAAATGGCAGTATCTGAGTTTTCGCGACACCTGAAGAAACGCTATCTTTGTATTCGATACTAACAATAGGAATGAGGCGTTTTTTCAGAGGAAACCAGATAAGCAAGCTTGTACAATAAATCCAACGCTCAATAGATGTCAAAAATGCAAAACTGCCGCGGACAGGTAAAGGGCAGTAACTGCAAATTTTTCATCTTTGTCATCTATTGTACGTTAGCTTAACTGTAAAAGCTTGCTTATTCAGTTTCCGCTGAAAAAACGTCTCATTCCCACATTCCCCTATTGCTAGTATTGAATACAAAAATCGCGTTTTTTTTTTGTTTTTTTTTTTTCAAATATCTCGAAAACTCATTTCTGTAGATAATGTTGTTTACTTACCCACGGCATTGTAGATTTTAAGGTATGTGTTACTGTAAAAAGCGAAAATTGGAGAATATCGACATTTATCTGTGATTTACTGGAAATATTCGGCCTTTCAACGATATTTTCGATATAAATGTTGATTAAGCTAATATCCACATTTACCAGATTGCAGACTTAGGTATGTGCGTGCATGTGGGCGTGTGTGTTTGCAGTAACTCACAAACACACACTCAATTAAACATTTACTCTTAGAATTATTTTAGCACGAGAGTTAAACGCAATACCGCTTATTTTAAGATGATGACATATCACTTCAGAAAAAATATGATTTAGTATTGGATTTTTAATTATTTCAACTAAACATTATTTCGGATATTTTTAACTAAACCTTACTTTACTTAACAGAAAAATAGCCCTCTGTACCTTGAAACACTGGAATAAATTAGTAACACGGAAAAATCATATTTGGTTATTCATTGAAATATCTAAATATATTCATGAGCAGAAGCAAACAATCAAAACGAAGAAAACAGCATTACATAAGTCATTAAAGGCTCGCTTGAGTTTAATGTGGAATTGCTTACCTATGCTAACATAGATAAGCTGTAATTAGCATTGATCCGAGTAAATGTAGGTCAGTTTACACAAATTGCATTCCTGTTCTCTCACGGAAACATTGTATAGGGGCGCTGATTATATATAGGGCAAGTTTATAACACACTTAAAGGCTCGTAGAAAAATATTGCAGAAAGTTTTCAAGCTACTTATAGGAAAAGTTCACGGCGAGCTTCAGGTTACTCATAGAGCAAGTTTCTAATAAATTTATGCATATGCTATGGCACTGTTTTTATGTTAAGTTTCTGTGTTACATGTGAGATAATTTTATTACAAGTTCACAGATTTTTGTGGAAACGGAAAGTCGAAGTAATCCTCTCTCCCCGAATTGTGGAAAAGAAATTTCTTTTATTTACCACCTGAATTGGGTACACTTGAAACACATAATCATCAGTGGAGGATTTTTAAAGTCTTCATCATGGAGTAGTTAATCGGTAATTAAAAGATATTTTTTCAGGTTTACTTCTAACACTTGCATCACCAATAAAATAGAATTAAACTGAGGTTTTAACTTCTTCGGAATGATCAATTCTATATAAATATTGAAACTTTGACGCATTTATTCAACAACTCCTGTTATATTTCCGTTATTCAAAACTAGTTCATGTGTGAAGAAATAAATAAACACCTGTGTGAAAAGAAGTAAATAGAAATCTATAACGCTTTAACGCATAAAATTAGCAGATTATTTTATACACGTGTTTCGGGGTCCTTTTTCACTGCAAAATAGTGAACTTTTGGATGTAAAGACATCCGGGAAAATCGGATTTTACCGGATCTCTTTACATACAAAAACTTGCTATTTTACATTGAAAACAGGGCTCTCTAAGATCCCGAAACACATGTATGCAGTAATCTGCTAAGCTTGTACGTTTAAACTTTGTTGATTTCCACTTAGTTCATGTGTGTTAAATTTCAGAAGAACTGTTAAAAGAAACGTCAAAGAATGGTTTTCATTATGCAAGATATCATCCATTTCTTGGAACGATACCAAAGCAGTTCGCAAATCCGAGTAATTAATCTGTGGATTCAAGCGGAGAGCAGTGATAAAAATTTGGAGGTTCATATTATGAAATACATTTGTTTTCATTTTCGAGTAAACATGTCTCATCGAATTTCAGGGGCACTAAGTAACTTTTCTCGTATTCTAGTTTTGGAAAATTATAAACTAGATTTTTATGCTTGTTGATTTGATGTTGATGCATGGATAACATCAGAGACAAAACCTTTAAAGAGCAGTTTTTTACAACACTCAAATTTATTTATGCTTAATGTACTGCAACTTTAATTGCTCTATAGTAAATAGTTTAATACGTGTACACTTAGTGAAAAGTTTTCCAAACCTAGTTTTTTTCTTAAACTGATTATTGAGCTTTAATTTCGGTATTAAATGAAGTTTGCTCATTAATAAAGGGAAAAAAATATCAAAACAAAAAGAAAAGAAAAGTGTTAGACACTTTTTTTGTTTTCTTAATTTTATCATAGCTATTTTTTAAATCCCTTTTCTGATGAAAAACTTGCATTCTGTCAGAAAAGATTGTGAAATGTTGTTTGTTTTTCTAATAAAATGACAAAAAAGTATATATATATATTTATTTTAGGAATGAAATTGCTGTTTAAGTTTCACAGTAAAAAAAATCTTTTTGGTGGCTCACGAAGTTACTATGATTTTTACCGAATGTACCATAGAAGAAAATACATTTTCAGTCCATTACATTTTGCCAGGAGGATCGGTTAGGACACATACTATACGAAATGTAATCCATATAAATGGCTTGCACCGAAGATTGAAAAGAACCAGCTACGTTTCCAACTTTTCAATGACAATAAATGCGTCAAATTTGATTAATCTTCTGAAACGGAAAGTCGAAGTAATCCTCTCTCCCCGAATTGTAGAAAAGAAATTTTTTTTATTTACCACCTGAATTGGGTACACTTGAAACACATAATCATCAGTGGAGGATTTATCATGTCGCAAATGACGCAACTACGAGATGTTTCTAAGACCATAGGGGCACCGACGGGGACTCGAAAATGTGCAATGATAAGTTAGTTACGCAGTTCTATGATAAGGGACCCCCCCGTTCTCAAACCTTTAAATTAACCACTGGACTTTATAGATGTTGTCCGCAAACTTCTTCTATTTGCTCTTTTTCCAAGAAAAGTTGTTCGGCGTAAGTGCCAAACTTCACTAGAAACGTACTATGATGGCAAAAATTATAAATTCACATGGAAGAAAGCCAAATTCCAATTATTAAATTAAAGAAAAAAAGGAAGGAAATATGCGATAAATTTAGAATCTCGAATGAATGAATTTCGGCTTGAATGTTTAAAGTTTTTTTGAGAAAAATGCTTTTTTGGAAGCATTTCCAAAATAGGTAATGTATGTTGGACATGCAACACAAACTCCCCCCCCCCCACTTATTTTAACCCTAACTCTAGGGTATTAACCCTAAACTCCAGTTTCATTGTTGATCCCTTTTTCGTGTCGTCATTCCCCTGAAATGACACAGTCTTACCAGTAAAACGGTTAAGTGACCGGATCCAGTTCAGCCTTGTCACAATAAAGCCTTTCCCTGCATGCCAAAACATTACCAAAACATATTATTAAGTTATCATGCCGTGAGGCGAGTTTCGTTAACCATGACGTCAGGAGCGTTACTTGATCATTGGCCATTATATATATGAGGATTATGCCTTTGAGATGTATTATCTTACCTTTATAAAAATCTGTTTCAAAACTCCACGTCCGCTATTCGAGAAGCATGTCTGAATACACACTTTAATACACAGTATACACGAATACTTGTTCTTAGCAAAACGAATGAGCTTAAGTATGTAGTGATAAAATATCAGGGAAGAAAAGTTTGATATGAAGGTACCTGTTCTAATAAGATGAACACAAATTTGTTAAGATAAAAAGGAGTCCAGAAAAAGTTTCTTGTTTTTTAAAATTATTCCAGTTAGAAACGAACAAATACCAAATGCAGTCAAGGCAAATTATCATTTCTTAAAAGAAAATTTAAAAAAAGAAAATTCAATTTCATTATTACCCATTACAAAGGAAATTTGAATAATCTACACCGACACCTGTTTTTGTGCGTTGAACAGGGACCTTAGAGAAAATCGTTCAAAACTTCACGAGTGGCTGTAAAAATAATTTTCGCAACAAAAATTACTGCTAAATCGCCCCCCCCCCTCCGCGAAAAAAAATCACCCCCACACACACGCACACAAAAAAGTACAAAAAACAGGTTTGAGTGTAATACTTTGTAAACGCAAGTAACGAAGTTTCGACAGTATGCAAACATAGTATCGTAGAGTTTTGATAATAAATACCGTACGACGATCATAATTTTACTGCACGCAACCAAATTCATCATTTTGATTCTTTACAACGATCATTTATTCCATTAAAACTTATTAAAGAGTGAAGAAACAACTTCTAAAAAATTTGAAGAGATTCCTTCACATCTTTTTATATCAAAAATTACATTATTTTTCAAAAGTATGTCTTATTAAAGCAAAACTCTTAATTGAGATGCCGGAAACTTCTGTTCGACGTTTGATAAAACAGTATAAAATACGTTATCTTTTTTCCTCCGGTATCTTCTTTCACTTCCATCTAATTACCCTGTGATAGAAATTCAAACTCTAAACCGAATAAAAATAATCCCATACAAGCTCCCGAGAACAAAAGGACTGTTTGCTTTCAAAATTATTTTGGAAGATTTCACAGACCGCATTTTTCTTTGAGTATTAACAAAGTAAACTTGTTAGTTTTTATCCAGCATTCTGAGCGATATTTTGGAAAATGAACTTCTGTTAACTTAATTTTCTTCAAAAATGGAGATTGAGGGGAAAAAAACTCATACTTTAAAAGAGTAATTTCATTGCAAACTATTGTTACTAATTTCCAAAGAGTTTTGGTGCATCTAAAAGTACAGGGTTAGCATAAAAGAATATTCCGGTTTTAAAAATATATGTTTCATAAACTATTATATTTAGCACTATAAATCTTTACCTTGACTTATAATAAAGCTCAAAGTCTCTCTGTCTGGTTGTCTGGATATCTGTAGGATGTCTGTGACGCGCATAGCGCCTAGACCGTTTGGCCGATTTTCATGAAATTTGGCACAAAGTTAGTTTGTAGCATGGGGGTGTGCACCTCGAAGCGATTTTTCGAAAATTCGATTTTTTTCTTTTTCTATTTCAATTTTAAGAACATTTTTCGGAGCAAAATTATCATAAGATGGACGAGTAAATTACGAAATTAGCATGACGTGGAATGGCAGAGCAAATGAACATAGCCAATTGGCGAGAAATTCGTCATCCATTATTTGTAAATATACAGGCGAACCGAATGACCTTTTAATTTTCAACTACGGGCAAAGCCGTGCGGGTACCACTAGTGATACATAAAAATAAAGATAAATTGCGAGAATTTTTTTTCACTCACAAATGTTCGATGTGTGTGTGCGCCTTTCGTAACGCGACACACATCTATAACGTACGTTTTGGAGTGTTTCGCTGTCAATTTTTCGTAATGCTGCACATATGCGATCTTTTAGTTCTTGCAACGTTGTAGTCAATGGTGATGTATAAGCACTGTCTTTGACGGAATCTCATTAAAAAATCATATGGGGTTAGGTGGGATCTGGCGTAAAGGATAAATCATCATCACCTGCCTGGCCAATCCAACGTTGCGGAACGTTAGTGGCGTGGCGGAGTGCGGGGTTTAGGGGTAAACCCCCACCCAAAGTTCTTGGTTTTAACATTGTTTCCAATCCCAATACAGTAGTTAATATATGAATTAGGACAGTTGTGATCGAAAAACGTCTTCTCGAAGGAATTTCTGCTGCGCTAGTGCGGAACGTGCACATTTAAGTAGTTACGCACGTTAAAAAAACTTTCTCTGTTTATCTTGATTTTTATGTATCATTTATATATTCCAGGCCCCACAATGTATGCCCGTAAAAATTTTTAGGTCCAGAGATTTTCGCTTTGGAATCTTGATCTGTAGGTGTTCTAATGTGAGAATATCTTGGGTAGACATGTTGAATCCTGCGCGAAATAATTTTACAGGCCGTCAAAGATAGCGGCCATTTTGGTTCACTTGCTCATTAGGTTTTTCGCAACGTGCGTACCTATAAATTTTATTTTTAGTTTTGAACTGAAATTTTTGGGCTTTAGAAAGTCAATTAATGTAATAGTTATGTCATAAAAACCGCTTTGACTTTTTCCACATTTTTTACGTGAGGTATCTCTGACGTTTTTTGTTTAACATTCTAGTTACTTAAAAGTGTACAAAAATTAATAACTCTTAATGAAACCAAACGATTTCAAAGTGTAAAACCTTTTGTGTAAATCAATATTTTTCAAGGTCACCAGCGCAGCCAGCAATATCTTCTGTAGGGGATTTTTTGGTCAAAAATACCTTCTGATGGGGTTTTTTGATGAAAAATACCTTCTGAAGGGGATTCTTCGATTGAAAACACCTTCTGAAGGAGATTTTTTGATCAAAAATACCTTACGAAGGGTATTTTTTGATCAAAAATACATTACGAAGGAGATTTTTTGATCAAAACAGCCCTTTCATATGCATAAGCTACTGTATTAAAATTTGCATTCATGTTAAAACCAGTAGCTATAGGGATTCCCCCCCCCCTCATCGCTTCACGCTGTTCAAGGTTATTTATCGTCTGCTATCAAAGTAATTGTTTTCGAGTAAAAATATTCCACAGTTCCAAAAACTTTTTGCTTCATGTTTTTCTGTGACAATAACTATTTTAGCAATGGCTGATATTTCTAAACCGAGTTCAGAAAGTTTTGGTAGGCAATTGAAGACATCTTGAAGACAGTTTTAATAAACGAATATGTAGTTTGTAAAAAGGAATCAAGAGAAAAATTATGTTCTTCGACAAAAACAAGTTCGGGAAGCTGCTGAAATACGCAAAGACGCAATATTGGAAAACGCGGCAAGAAAATATAGTGTGTCATTGCAGCAACTAGTGCTATAAGAAATACACAAGAGGAAAAACGCTAAAAAAATGGTAGAAAAAAATGCACAGACAAGTTATTTTGAAGGTGAAAACAATGTTTTAGAAAAATCAGAAAGTGCTGAAGGAGGTCCAAATGAAGACGAAGTTTTTGACACAGTAGCAGATCTTAACAGCGATATGAATGTTTCTGCTGCGAATTCATATGCAAATTCCAGCTGTATAAGTTCTTATATTCGAAAGTATGAGTGAGAAACCAATACACAGTATGCGCAACATCTATCCTCAAAATTTGAACAGTTTAAAAAGGCAAATGAAATATTAAAAACTCTATTAAATGCTGGGCATGGATTTATTCTTTCAGAAATAAAAGAGTTGATGCTCAATGCTCAATGTAGATGAAAATGCATTGGTTTTTATTAATGAAACAAAACTATTTCTCGTAACAACGTATAATGAAAGGATTCTTTTCTGTGCTTCCTAAAGAAAGAATGCACTTTTGTTGGTTTTTTTTTTTTAGTCATTTATCTCCAAAAGTACTTGCTGCTGCTTTTAGCTCACAAGAAGCTGTGAAGACTGCAGAAAATCATTGAGAATCTTGAGAAAATCATTATAAGATGTTGATTTTAGACTACAAGAGAAGTTCTGCTAAGCGAGTAAAGGCGGTTCAGGATGCTCTTGGCTCAAAAGATGAGGGAAAAAGTCAAATAATGATTCAATCGCTACGCACAAATATTGAGAGCTTGAAAACAGAGATTGAGTTTTTGTTAAAGGATGTAGTGACAAATCAGAACTGTGCAAGGGTTGGGAAGTGTTTCGTTCACTGGTATCACTTGTAAAACACTTGATTATTGCTGATCGCGAAGAAAATTACAAATCATACGTTCAAACTGTTGAATTACTGTTTCCAGTCTTTCGTGTATTTGATTGCATCATTTATTTACTATATGAAACATGGTACGTAAAGAGGATAAGGGCGCTAGAAAATGAGTGTCCCTACCTGTAAGAAAAGTTCATTCAAGGAAAATTTGTTGTTAAAATTCAATGCTGTGAAGCCAGAGATGAAATTGGAACAAACGAATCAACGGTTACAGAAAAGTGCCGGAGAAATTGCAGGGCAGACGAAAAAAAGTTGCCGGAGTGGCATTTAGAGTATTATGAAATTTTAATGATATGCAATGTGTTTCGTGGTCTTACTAGTTCTCATTTAATGGATCACTGTGAGAGTGTCCCGCATCCTTATTTTTATAGGCAATCGTAGCTAGTATTTTGATGAAAATGTCAAAAGACTTGTTGATTTTATCTATCAACATGTAAATCCCTATGATATTTCTGAAACAGAGCAACTTTACAACTTTCTCACTAAACAACTTGTGAATGGTAGTGTCAGGATTCGCCTTCTCAGTATCATGAGTATCATGAATCATTGATCAGAACCGTACCGCCAGTTCAGACTGGATACATTTGGTTTCAAAAATTGTTTGAATTACTTTCCAAAGTCAACCTACCATGCTTTGAGGCACACAGTTCTTCATAAAATATCACTTCTAAGCTAATGGGAAAGAACCAACTTTAACAAGGGTACAGAGACATGGAAATAGCGAAAGAAAGGGGAGAATGCATTAAAAATATTTTAGCTCATGACTTGTTTCCAACGAACACATTATGTGATGGTCAGGGGCGTGCACAGAAAATTTGGGGTCCTTCACAAATGCCCACAAATGTTTCGGCCGCCCTTCCATATTGTTTAAGCACATATTTCATCCCTAGTTTTAAAAATAATAGGCCCCCTTCAGGCTCAGGCCCGGGCCAACAGTTTTCTCTTCTCCCCCCCCCCTCCCCTGTGCACGCCCCTGGTGGTGGTGATTCACCTACCAAGCTAGATTGCAGAAATATCCGTTCCCAGAACATTTTTTATTTAGCAAAGTATCCCCAATAAAAACTGCCTTCGTTATATATTTCATGCCACAAGTCCGCTAAATAAAGAAAATTTTTAGCGAAGTTATCAGCAGTGTTCTGCATGGATTCATTCCTGTATGCTCTTTTCATGAACTTCATCCTGTGTTCGATAGTTATTTGCAGCACGTTGTTGTGAAATAATCCGAAAAGATGAGAAGAGAATCAACTAAGGGCAGAACAAACATTGCTGTAATTGACAGAAAAACACTGGTACCGATGCAGGTAGAAAAATTCTGATCTTCAGTATCAAATAAGGAAAATTTACAGTAACTAGCACGCAAGGAAATAGAAGAAATGTCCAAAAATGCTACATTTTCAGCTATTGCTAGTGGTTTAACAGTTAATGAAGAAGCAATCTGCAATACTTTTCATAGGAGATTTGAGACACATCATTGAAGAGCTTAATTAGAATAACTCAAGAGAAGATGCAGATCTACGAATTTTTCCACACATAGACTGGGCTGATAAAAATTGCTCAAAAAGAGTGGCTGCGGCATCAAATGATACAGACGTCCGTTGTAGTGCAATAACATGCAATGCAAAAACAGATCGTAACCTTTTTTAAAAGTAACTAATCTTGTATTTTTTGTTTATTGTGTTGTTGAAGAAACATGTATGTGATAAACAGGAGTTTAAAATGAGCATTTAAAATTATTTATTAATTTTTGTACCCTTTTTAGTAACCAGAATATTCAACAACAAATGTCGGAGATATCTCCACGTAAAATTGTGGAAACAGCTAGAGCGGCTTTTATGACATAATTAATACATTAATTGACTTCCTTATCTCCAAAAACTGCAGTTCAAAATTAAAAATAAATTTGTTGGTACGCCCATTGCGAAAAACGTAATGAGCAAGTGAACCAAAATGGCCGCTATCTTTGATGGCCTGTAAAATTATTTCGCGCAGGATTCAACATGTCTACCCAAGATATTCTCACATTAGAACACCTACAGATCAAGATTCTAAAGAGAAAATCTCTGGACCTAAAAATTTTTACGGGACTACATTGTGGGGCCAGGACTAATAGTGGTAAGTGCAATAGTTTGTGAAATGTAAATTTTTAAAACTGAGATATTCTTTTATTCAACCCCTGTATATTTTTTGAAAGAGAGTATTGCTTCGTAGTGTTTTCAAAGTAGTTTTATATTTATAATTGAAATATTCATACATTGGTTTAATTTCTTTGGAGAAACAACAGAAAAAAAAAACCAACACTTTGTTGTGGAGAAATCGCTGTCAAACATCATCATCTTGAAGAAGGCGACCGTGTCATCTTGAAGATAGTGATTTTGCGACCTGAAAATTTCGTGAGTTTTGCATAAACAGAAGCAAAAGTTGGAAGAAAAATATATTTCGGGAGGTTTAAATTTTTTACGATTGCGATGAGTTTGCGAAAATTAAAGCCTCATGAAAATAAGTGCTTTTACAGTAATTTAATGATATAAGCCAGCTGGTGGCGTGATGGTAAAGCGCTTACCTTCTACGCCTGGGACCCGGGTTCTAACCTGTGGTGTCCAGTCAGTGGAGTTTCGAGATAAAGAAAATCATCAGCGCACATGTCGTATAATTATGCGGCATGTAAAAGATCCCTTGGGATTTCTTTCGGCTTTGAATTCCATCGGCAAAATTGAATTCCTAGTGCAGTTTTGCATCACAAAGAGCCCAGTTGCCTCCATTTGGTGGAAACTGGGCGTCAAAAACTACTTGTGCCATGCATCTGCACTTTAATGGTGTCACGTGAAAGACTGATGCCTTGTCAGGGAGAGCACCAGGTCTGGTAAAGCGCCGAATGGCTTCTTACACAGCCCCATTGGATCCAAGAAAAAAAAAAAAATAATAATTTAATACCTACTATTTGACTTTATTCTCCTTCCACCAGAGGCAAGCTATTCAGGAGATGATCGTTTTGTGCTATTTTTAATAAACAACGTACAATCGCTTCCAGGAGAAGATTACATACTTATGTAGCGGTCCTAAGGAAGATAAGGTAAAACAGTGTTGGAACTGCTGACGTCATGCTCATACCGTAAATATATGTACAGCCGGGTTATTTAAATGTACATTTTGGTATCTATTTGATATTAATTAGTTTTTCGTATAACGTAAGTTCTTAATTTATCTTTTCTGCAAAATTTGAAGAAAAACATTTTTTCTTTCAAAAATGGCCAAACACAGGCCCTGCCGCATCATTTTAGATTTTCGGCACGACCCAGCATTTTTCTGATGCTACTTATTTTTCATTTGAACCACAAAGTTAAATTTTATAACTCTGCTTAAGTGGGTATGAATATTGAACACAGATTTTGCCATGACCAAACATGCAAACAACAAAGAACCACGAAATAGATTTCTAAAAATACTCTGATTCTTCACTTCGCTTCATTTCTTCGCTTGATCGCGTAAGATGATAATGAGAAGAGAAGTTATTCAATTTAAATCAGAGTGGAAACTTTAAGCGCTGATATTTCCTTTTCCTCAGTCATGGGTAAATGATTCACTTTTCGTCGACGAAGAAAATCTTTCTTTCCGTATGTTTTCTTTCAAGAACTTTCTGAAAATGTACTTTGACTGGAAGTTTGACTGCTGCATAAAGCGTTTGTATGTTTCCATTCTTGAGTAATCTCTTATTTTGCCTTAGGCAAACTAAGTTATTTCGAAACGAGTGAAAACTTCGTGGTCAGTTTAACACTCAAAATAAAACGATGCTTTTCTTATCTATGAATAACACGCTTCATTTTATTCATATATGTCATATATGCATGTTACGTGTATGTTTTCTTTGTAGATGATAGAATGACAATATGGAATGCCACTTACATTTCTATAAATAACCTAACTTGATATTGTATAAAAACTCCCAAATCAACACGAGTACATACTATAATTGTCTGTAATGACTGTCACTGGCCAAAAAAAGTAAAGGAATGTGGGGCAAAGGGAATTTGTTAAAATAACTTAATTTTTTTCCAAATGAATAGTTTGGATTTTTTTTTTTTTTTTTTGAAAATTACAGTACCTTAAGACAGAAGAATGTACTTTATAATAAAACTTGCGTGGAAACATTATTTTCTCCTACGGAACTAAACACTGTAAATGGATAGGGCCAATGGTACACAAATTACTTCATTTGAGCATGAAGAGAGAATCTCTGTACTAAAAAAAGAAATCCCTCGAATCGTGTAGTAATGAAAACAAAACAAAATAAAAAATAAATAAATAAGTAAGAAAATAAATAGGTCGCAATCGAAAGAGCATTGTGAAACATTTTATTTTTGACGCAGACATTATTTGCCCTCGTGTCCCCGTTATCGATACTTAAAGTCTTAAAGTCTTTCATGAAAGGTCACCAAATTTCACGATTTGGCGATAAATGGAAGGTACCACGTGATTTCACCGTCTGCATGTGAGAAGGTATCTGCAAAGCGCGTGAAGATGTCTTTAATTTCTCACCGAGACGCGATAAATTTGGCAACTTTTGTTAATACTTCAGCAGGCTTTAAGATTTCCTTTTTCGATAACGGGAAGACTAAGGTAAATAATTGAAAAAGAAACGTCTAGAAATAAGATTGCTACTTGTTCAGATATTTTTCCTTTTCGTACTATCTTATGGTTTCCTTGTAAGAGCTACCGATATAAGCGGACAGCTCTTTTCTGTCTAGGATGATTGGTCAAAGCTAAAAGGTTTTTGCCACGTGATTGGAAAATTCTAAGTGACTTGACAAAATTCCGTTCATGGTATTAATCGAATATTATTTGAAAAAACATGTCACACGTAAATTACTTTTCTACAAAATTTCTACAAAAATTTTGCAATTTATTACTTGTATCTTTGATATTTGTCGTATAAACAATGCTCACTTAAAAAAATAGTATATTGAGGGGGAAAAAAGGGTTAGAATGTTCAACATACAAAGATTCCAACGCAATTTGTAGATTATTAAATTTCAAAGTTAAAAGGAACCTAGTTAAATGGTATTGCTATAGATATATAGTTCTATTTTATATTTTATTGTTGCTTTTTTATTCATATACTGATATGGTAAGTTGCAGCAAATATTTAAAGACATGAGATATAAGCTTAAATGATCGTTACATGGGTTTTGAGTTTTAAATCCTTATCCTTTTGAAATGCTAACGGCATCTTGACGTATGAATGCAAAAGGAATAGTAAATTCCTTGTTTCTTCCAAACATCTCTTATTTTTGAATACAATGCCATTGAAAATTCTGAACAACTGCATCTGCGTTCCATCGTTGTAATTTTTTGCTTTCATCTATTTCACCGATAGCGATGTCACCAGAGTTCTTAAACATAGGATTGATTCGCAATTCTTGTCCAAACGATTTCAAATAATATTTTCTACTCAGTTTTCAAATGCTTGAATCAGGTATTATGCGTTAAGTATCGGAAAAGGATTTCGATACTGAGATCATGGGTTTGAAAACGGGAGATGTTTTTGAATTGTCAATATATTTCGTAATTTTGAATATAGTTTTGAAAACCTAAACATAACAAAACATTTGGAAGTTATTCCTAAAACTTGAATTATATTTTAAAATTTTGGAGAATTTTTTTGAGTTTCGGATTTTATTATCAGGTAACAGACACTTTTTCTTGTTTACGACTTGATTGATTTGAGGAATATCGGAATAAACAGTTTTCAAAAAAAGAATTCTCAATGTTCGCAAATTGTTAAGATGTCATTCTGTCATGCTTTAAGATCAAAGCACTACACTTAGTTGAAACAAACTCGGACATATAGCCGAGCAAAATGGCAAAATAAAAAACTTTTTGAAGCGGAAAATCAATAATTAACAAAAAAAAAAAAAAAAAAAACTAGTACGAGTAAATTGAATAAAGCATTTAGATATTTCAATAAAGAAAACTGAGTTTTAATAGAACAACAGGATTTTTGTTTTTGATTATTTTTCCAACAAATTCATTCATTCATTCTGGATAACATTTAATGAACACTTTTTTTCATTATGAATTCGTTACACGATGTGTTCTTCCTCCCGTAAAAGAAATTTCTATAACTTTAAACAGTATTGAGCTGAAAGATTTAAGTAGTTTGTATTTTCCTTAATTTTCTTCAATTGAATTTGTTTGATCGTCTTTAAAGTAAACTTGTACGAAAATACCTTTCTGGCAAGCACACAAGCTACTAATACCTCAAAGGAGCAGGTTCAGATCTGGCTCCTGTTGGCAGATTACCAAGTGGTAGCAAATTGACAGCTTCAATGTCACATGATTCATATGAGCGTGTAAAAGATCCCCCGAGGATTCGTTTGGCTTCGTGCAGTTTCGCATTGAAGAGAGCGCATGTACCTCTGTCTGGTACAGAAATTAGGTATTCAAATTCAGTGGTAATAGCATCCGGTGATCGATAGAGGTGCCACATAAAATGATATGTGCCAGCTCTCGTTTAATGCACTATGTCTAAGAACTAAAAATGAAGAAATACAGCTTTGCGTTTTAACTCCCGTATTGTGTGAGGTATTTTTTCAAATATGTAATCCATTCTAAGTATCAAAAAAAGAAACGAAAAGTGTACTGAATTTGATTATATCGAGTTTTAGAATTTAATGAAAATATTTCAAATTTTAAATAATTTTCTGAATTTTATTCGAATGTTTTTTTTTTCCATCAATAGTCACATTGACAAATAAATACGACAATGAAATTACTACATAAAAACATTCCACAATCAATCATAAATAAATCGTCATAACAAAGGGTGTTCCACAGATATTCTTCTTCAGTGGCTCTTCATCGTCATCAACTCGCGTTCCTCGCATTCCAAAACAACCCCAAAAAGTGAAAGAAATATGTGAATTGATTGGAACAGACTTCCGCGATCGCAGAGACTTGGATCGAATTCTGCTGTTCTCGCATAGCGGTTACAGTTTGTGGACCGGTGAGGAATTCTCTTCCTCCTGTTCACCAAGCTGAGGCTCGCATCGATTAGAGACTTGATGTTGCTATGACAACGACGACTGGACTGCGTTGGACGTAAACTTATTTTTTGGTCTGAGAACTTGGATGGACGAGGTAGAGGGAAGAGGAACGGAAAGCGACTTTTTCTACCTTGTCCCGTTTGGAACTAAAGTGCTTTTTACTTTCAGCAAAAAAGTTTTTTCTTTTTTTTTCTGTTTTTCCTTTTTTTTTTTTCTTTGCCAACGTCAGTTTTAAACTTGTTAAACGCCCGGAGTTTAAAGCTATTAACTTCAATTTCTACCGAGTTTTAACTTTTTTAAAGGAGTAAAATGCACTTCGCGGAAAGAATATTTTCCGGACGAACTCTGTAATAGGTAATCATTCAGAACTGTTTTGCTGAAAAGAGGAATCAGAGTTTGTTACATGTCAAAAAAAAAAAAAAAAAGCAAAGTTGGATTTTAATTGGAAACAATCTTAGGAGTTCTTGCTAGTGCAATGAATACGTTTGATTCTTGACAAATTCCAACAATGATGTTTCTGTTACTCATTTGGGATTTAACACTGTTTGTACTCTAGTTATTCAACTAGCATTTTTAAAAAAAGTGCTTTTTCGAAAATAATAGCCCAGACGTTTGCAGCCTAACATTAAACTCTATTAAATCATAAACTTGAAAAACCACCAATGAAACATAAGAATAATCTATTTCTCACAGCTATTTCAATAGTTTTGAAGAGTCATTCAAAGCTAAGAATGCTTGCAAACTTGATTACGATTTTATTCTTCAAGGACAATTCTATGATAGCAGACGAAGCCAATGTAACAGAACAGACGTAACAGATAGTTTTGTTGTACAAAACACCCAACAAATACTTTAGATCCTATAGTTTCATTGCATGAATTTAATGAAGAACAAGGACTCATCTTCTATGCAGGAGGTGTCCCAAAATGACCGCATAAGCTCTGCGCAACTAGATTCCTCGTTGACCCAAAGAAGCGTTCCTGTACGATCCATAGTTTCTGAGAAAAATACGAAGCACTAAGTATGACGTCACTGCCGGTGCAAAAAAAAAAAAAAAAAAAAAAAACAACACTTTATTGAACATATCAACAGCAGTATACGTACATTACGTATAGCAATGTAATGACGTTTTAAACATTATCGTCTGGAAAGATATGCAAATACTGTTGATGATAATGTCCAACAAAGATTTTTTCCTTGGACCGGCAGTGACGTCATACTTTGCTTTCCCTATTTTTCTCGTAAACTATGAATCGTACACATTATCTACCAGTTTGTTGGCGCTCTCAGTCTCAATAGCATGACATCTGCCTCCAGCTTGGTTATTCGCTGTTCCAGACTGATGAGTTCTAATAAGAATGAAACTGTAGTCTCTGGATGTGATGACTGTGCTGTCTGGTATATTGGATGCAGTTTACATTAGTTGTAAAGTGTTTCTTCTTTCCATAATTCGCAATCCCTTTAAGAGCATTATGGATAAAAAGCGAAGATGGTCCCAGGAACTATCTCTTATGTGGTCTCTTTTCTGTTCACTTCACCAGATGATAAATTTTATTAATTAGAAGTGGCGTCACTACGGGGAGGGAGAGCGGAGGGGGGGGGGTGTCAGCCCCGGGTGTCACTCGTCTGGGGGTGACACTCAGAGTGGAGTTGCAAGCTTTTGAAACATATGAAGCCAAAATGTATTTTTAGGATTACAAATTTGGTCTCCCTCCTTTCTTCCACCTCACATAGGAAGGAATGAGTATTATACTCACAGGATTAGGTTCATATTGTCAATACTTAGACTTTGTAATGACTTCCTTTTATACCAAAAAAACTGAACCTCATCATCTTTCACTGTGTTTAAGATACATTTGTTAAAATTAAGGGATCATCAATTTTATACACCCCTTACCTGTTTGAGCGCTGAATGGCCTGCACACTTGCGTCTAGAACAAGTTATATAAAAAGCTTACTTAGTTTTTAATTTGCTTTTTGTACATTAGTCCACTTAAAATTTCGTAAAAACCAGGGGTTTGGAGTCGGAAGAAATATGACCAACTCCGACTCCGACTCCAGGATTTTGAAACGTCCGACTCCAACTCTAACTCCGACTCCGACTTCGGCTTTTCTTATTTTTTTAATTTTTTTTTTTTTATTTTTAAATCAGGCCCCCAACATGGGAAGAGGGAAAAACTTCTGCACAGAGATTGAAATAATAATTCCTTTTTATGACATTTTCGCGTTGTATTTTACTGTAAACCTAAGATGTCAGATACCAATGTCAGAAATTCAATTTGAAAGTCAAATTATCCAATAGTTGCGTTTCTAAAGTGAGATTACTTAAAAATCCCATTAAAAAAAAGAAAATAATTAATTTGCTCCCTTTTAATGTTTAACAAATAGATGTTGATCAAATCCTGTGCTTTCAATTTTTGAAAGCACAGGATTTGATCCGTGACAGAGAAGAGTGAGAGAAAGAGTTTTGAGAGGAAAAAAAAAACTTTTTTGCTAAGACAAAAAACTTTTCTTGAGAAGGGGCGGTCCCCTCCCGGGGGACACCCATCTGTTGGGTGACACCCAGTGGCGTTGCTACGGTGTTTGCCGCCCGGTGTGGTTCCTCAATTTGCTGCCCTTTTGTTGTGAAAAAGTATTAAACTGTCAACATAACATTAAACTGTCAAGGGTGTTTAAAATAAAACTAGAAATTTAACTAAAAAAAAAGAGATTTAATTAATTTCTACGTACTTACAAAAGAAAAAACGAAAGGGGGGGGGGAGGAAGGCCCACACTTGGAGAAAACTGCTAAATTTACATAAAATATCGCAATTTGGAGCAATTTTTAGTAAAGTAAAGGAAAAGGGCGGGTTGGGTTTGCTCTGTTTTTTTTTCAAAACTAAAGTCTCTTTTAGTGTTTCTTTGTTGACGTCAGGGGATCGGTGGACACTTCAAGGAAACATTAAGAAATCCAAGTTTTTAAATGCAGTTTAGGCTACTTTGTGAAGAGGTTAAAAAAATCGGGAATGGTCAGATACCCGATTCGAAAATTTTCAGCTCTGAACTATGCAATTTTATAGACCATCTTTGGCAATGCAATTGCATTTGTATTCTAACGTAGTTGTAGGCGTTAGGAGAGAGAGGAGGTTGAGGTTTCCTACTGAAATATGTTAAAAATTAAATTCAACTTTAAGGGTATCTTTGGTGATTTGGTGGAATCGGAAAGGTTCAGCTTCTTACTCTGAAAACTGTTCGGCATCAAAGTCAAAAATGCAACTCTAAGCTATATTTGGTGACGTTCAAAGGTTCCCTACACCTAAAGGCACCAAATATGCTCTGAAGCCAGGCAGCTTATGGAAAAGTTCCGTAATTGACGCCTGAATTTAAGCTTTGTTTGATATTGATAATGTAAGGTGCAAAAGAGGGCAAAGGGAGGTTTCTCTCCCAAAATCTTTCTTAAAGCTGAAGTTCATTTTAGGTTATCTTTGAGGAGGAAGGATTAGTGAGCTCTCCTACTCACGCAAATTTCTATGAGCGAAATTTTGGGCTATCTTTGGGGACGTTAGGAAAAGGTCTGAGGAGTTCGGCTTTCCTTCCTCGGATTTTTTTCAAAAGTAAAGTTTCCAAAACGCAGTTTTAATCTTTGGAGATGTTAGATTGGGGGGGGGGGGATTAAAGTATCTAATTCCTAAACTAAAACTATTCGAAAAATTCCTAAACTAAAGTCCTAAAAACGTATTTTAAGCTATCTTTGATCACGTTAGGAGACAAAGGATAGTCATGCTTTAAATGCTGTTTTCAAATTGATATTGATGTATCAAAGTTTTAAAAACGTAATTTTAGTCTTTACGTTGAGACTTTAGAAGAGAGAGTAGGAGTTTTCTCCAGGAAAGTTTTCAGAATTGCAGCTCTAAATATGTATTTTTTGACTGCGCTAGCTGCGTTAGAGGAAAAGACGGGATTCGGGGTTCTACCCATAAATTTTTAAACATTGAGGTCTAAAACCGTATTTTGATGCTATCTTTGGTGATATCAGGAAAAGAGGTAAAAATTCGAGAGCTCTCTCAGCTAAAAACATTTTGAAGCTATCTTTCACGCTGTGAGACTACAGAATGGAAGTGGGAGAGGTTCCCAACCCCTGAATTATTTAAAACTGAATACGTTAAAAAACAATTCTAGATTATTTTTGGCCAAGTTGAGGGACGAAACCAAATGTTGAAATTCGCTTACCTTCCATAAGGAACAGACTAACATATGATTCAAAGTTGTCGGATAGATTTTCAACTCTCAAAAGCTAGAAAACAGAAATCCTTTCTACTTCTTTTGAAAGAGAGAACTTGTACTGAATGAGAAATCTAAGTAAACTCTGCAACATATAAAGCTACCCCTGTGATGAGCCCAATAAATTGTTTCGTGTACCATTTTTCACCTCCCTTCCCTGTCTTACTCGTCATCATTTTCCTAAAATTAAAAAAAATCCAGTGCAAACTCTTTCTTATAACGGAAATAGGAAAACTTCATTGTTTTCTTCCTCCTAGAGTTAACTTCTACAGTAGGTTGGAGTGAAAAAAAAACGAAATTGAGAAATATGCAAAGTCTATATGTGGAAAAGTTGCCTCTTACGAAGCCTATTTATCATACAAAATTTCAGCTAAATCAAATAATATCTTTAGCTTCCCCTTTGAATTTTGAATTTTAAGTAATCATTTTAAGTAATTATTTAAGATTTCCACCAAACTGGTGAAAATGGAATGATAAAATATAACTACCTCTCATTTGAAACTTTGAGTGTTTGAAATGAAACTCTTGATAAATAAATACTTAGTATATAAGCAATAAATAAATACCTTCGTGCCGAGAAGTAGCAGGAAATATCCAACGTTGTTTAGCACAAATAAACAGATTTCAGAATACACGTGTTTCGAGGTTTCAAGGAACCCCTTTTTCAATTCAAAGATGTGAGCTTCTAGATGTAAAGACACCCAGTAAAAGCAATGAAAATGGACAGCAGACAGTTTAAATGTCAAAATAAGCAATAACAAAAGCAAAGCAAGACAAAACGGAACTCAAAGTCAAGATTTATTGCATGATTCCCTCCCAGAGAAAACCGTTAAGCAATAAAACTGTTTATCGCAAACCTTTTGCTGTTTCTTTACCTCCTCATAGACTATCGTCTCATCCACCTAATCAAAAATATTCTGCCTTTAATGCTCTTGTTGATCGTGCTTTAAAGACTTGTTCTTCAGAGGAACTTCTTAATGTTGAACTTAACTATCTTAGAGCTGTGGCAATTGATAGAGACTATCCGCTCACTTTGATTGATTCCATTTATAAAAAGCTTTCTAAAAGATCCCAAAGTAATGTTCGAAAAAGAACTTACATCACTAAGAATTTGGTCGTTTTACCATTCTTTCCTTCTGTTAGTTTTCAGATCGCTAAGATACTTAAACGTTTCCAATTCCATGTTGTGTTTTCACCAATTAATAAACTTTCGTTCTCGTCTCTTAAGGATTCTATTGATCCTCTTAATGATTGCGGAATTTATAAAATTGATTGCATTTGCGGCCTTGCCTATATTGGACAGACCCGCCGTTCTTCGAAATTTCGTTTAAAAGAGCATAAAAATTATGTGAGAAAACAACAATTCAATAAGTCTAGTATTGCTCAACACTGCTGGGACTCAAATCACTCCTTTGATTTCAACTCATTTAAAATTATACAGAAATGCCGAAATTCATCAGATCTTGATTTTTGGGAGTCTTTCCACATTCTGAAGAATCGTTCTAATCTAGTTAACGATCTTAAATCCGTCCCGTATTTTTCTGCAGTGTGGCATGCATTCATTAATTGGTAGTCTTTTTTCGCCCCTCTTCTTTGATCTCATATTTTTTTCTTCGTTGCGTTGTAGGTGGTTATGGTAATGTCTTTCTTTGGAACTTTTTTTTCTGTCTTAACGTTTCCATTTCATGTTTTATTTTGTACTTGTTTAACTTTTTGTTGTTTTCCAACCTCTTTCTGTTTTCCTGAATTATGTTTATTCTTCCTTTCGCTAAATGTGGCAGTTGATTCGAATTAAAATTATTTCGGACATAAATTTCTTGCTAATTTATTAATAAGCGGTTTCATTTTGACAGCAACATGTATTTTATGGGTCTTTTTACTGAAATGAATTGCTTAATGGTTTTCTCTGGGAGGGAATCATGCAATAAATCTTGACTTTGAGTTCCGTTTTGTCTTGTTTTGCTATAGTTATTGCTTATTTTGATATTTAAACTGTCTGCTGTCCATTTTCATTGCTTTTACTGGGTGTCTTTACATCTAGAAGCTCACACCTTTGAATTGAAAAAGGGGTTCCTTGAAACCTCGAAACACGTGTATTCTGAAATCTGCTTATTTGTGCTAAACAACGTTGGATATTTCCTGTTACTTAGTATATAGTTAGTTGAATTGCCTAAGTTTTTGCGAAATCGCTTTCAGACGTGTATTAAACGCGCTAATCGCACATACTCTACCAGCGAAATGTCTCATTGCGTTCACTGGTATCAACAACATTCTTTGTTCTAGTTGGATGTCTCTCTCTTTTAAAGTAGTTCATTTAGTTTAAATTACTTCAAAACATTAAAATTATTACTTCAAATGTAAATGAAAACGCTGTGTTTACATTAAACAACTTGAAAGTAGAAAAACCCAATTATAAGTCAAGGTTTTTCTTCAGCATCGTAAATGAGAATTAAGCTTCCAAATGTAGCATAGGATGATGATTCCGATAGTTCAGCATCAATTCTTATCAATGCTGCTTTAAAAAATTTATGATCTTGTCTTTAGTAATTAGTATGCTGTTCAGTTTTAGTCTCCTTGTCTGAAGAAAGATATTTTTTCAAAGAAGGGCTCAAAGAAGGGTTTCTAGACTAGTAAGAGGACTTTTATGTTTAGATTATGGAGTCAGACTTAAAAGCCTTAATATGTATAGCCTGGAGCAATGGAGGGTAAGATGCGACATGATTCAGTTGCTTAAATGTATCATTATGAAATATGAAATGGCTTTTAAATTTTTGCATGGAAAGACGAACAAGGCGTCATTGTTTTAAGCTATTCAAATCTTAAGCTAAGCTGGAAATTAGAAAAAAATAATTACTTTAGTAGGGTTGTGGGCACTTGGAACAGTTTATCGGAAGCGGCTGTAATGAGTAAAGGGGCCATTTATCTTCATTAGAAACAAACTTACCTAGGACAAGTCAAGATGGGCCCAGAGCCTGGTGCTGATGGGCGTCACATTTGTATTTGAGTAATTGCCAAAGAAGAGTCCTGCGAAGAAGTCGATCGTCGCAAAATCAGAAGGTAAAGAAAAATATTTGACTTGAAAAGAAAAATGAGGAACAACACATTTCATAAGAATATGCTGTACTTTGACGGTCGAAAAAGCAATATTTTGATTCAAATTAAGGAATTAAAACATAATGCTAGAAAGACAACAGATGACCATTTTGTTTTACCCTCATAACTTAAATCAAAGTATTATACTCGTGTAACTCCTATGTCTGGTAGCTCTCATAACATTAAAATATGCATATTAACTTTTTGAAAGAAGATTATTGATATTTCTAAGTAACGCGCTGTAGGTTAAGTACAAACAATTGTCAATACAGGTTTTAAAAGTGGAATCATAAGGAAAATTGAGATTTTTACTGGACGTTCTTTGCAATGGTATTTTTACGAATTTCATACAAATGAATTACAGTTACGCCATTTACTCACTTACAATTACGCTTACTAACATTTGAATGGAAATAACCACTGGACCAAAAATATATGGTTTAGAAATTGGGAAAAAACAAGAGTCCTGTGAAGATATGACAGTAATATACTGTATACTTTGAAAAAGTAGATGTATCTTTGGCAGAAGTTGCCCCTGATGAATTTAGTGCATATCAATGGTATAGCCGTAAAATTTGGAATGAAATTTCAAACGAAAATATTTAATTCTGCTTGTTAAGAAAGATTACAACAATTGTAGAAGGTTAACGACAACAAATAGAACTTTTCGGTTTAGAGAAAATTTGAATGGAACCCTGAAGAAAGCTCTGATTTTTGAACCAGACCAAAAACTGAGCATTCCCTGGTCCAGCACCCCCAGAGGCATCGTTTCACTAGAAGGGCTTTGTGACCACGAGCATATTTAACGTCCCCCAGCCCGTCCCCCCAGTTCCGTCCCGATGTCTTACCGATCTGGTCACCACAGCCCCTCTTCCGGAGCACACAACCTATCCCCGCTATATCTGTTCATATAATAATTCCTTAATAATTTTCGTTCGAAAATATACCATTCAATTATCAAGAAATCTCTCGATAATCGAAAATTAGTCATTCAGTTTGAACCTCATTCAAATAACGCACGCAAGAAGCAATCATTCGATTTTAAAACCATTCCAAATCCATCCTTCTCAAGAGCGATGGTGCACCACCTACGGAGCTCTCCCCCAATTGCAATACCCCCAATAGAAACGAAATCCTTGAAAAACTATAATCCTGCAGTTTGCTTCATAACCCCTCCCTCTTTTTGTCACCCCTACGAATAAATTACACGAGCAGTAAACTACTTGTTTCGTTTAGAAATTAATAAATACTTTTGTGCCAAGAAGTAACAGGAAATACCAAACTTTTGCAGCACAAATATCAAATTTACAACAGACAGGTGTTTCGGGGTTCATTACCCAATGGTGTGGTCAAAAGTGGACGTAAGGGGGAATAGGTCCCCTCAGGTTTTCAACTAAAGTATTCACCCTTTTTGCTTGAAATTTAACTTTAGTTTTAATACCTCTGAAGTTAGAATCTTATTATCGTACTCAACCTTGACTTCCACCACCGGGATACACAACTTATGTCATCCACAGACCCGTCCATATGTTCTGTCATTAACATCTTTCACTCAAAACATATCATTGGACTACTAAATCATCCCAAAGAATCATTCAATAATCAAGCATTCGACAGCACACATTCAATTATACACTATTCGAATGAAACATTCGAGAGGCATTTATTTGATCAGTACACCATTTAGATCGGTATCTATCCCTCAAATGTGCTGGTGCACCTTTTCACCCTAGCGCACCCCCCCCCCCCTCAAGAAGGAAACTCCCTAAAAAAGACTAACATTCATTAATAATTTCAAGGACGCAGTGTACGCCCCCCCTCCGCATGAAACACTTCCCCTGTGGGCTCTTTAGCGCAGCTCGTCATTCCAAATTTTGCTGGTGGAAAGGTCAAAGGATATATACTCAATGCAAATTTTTTCGGAGGACAACAAAAACTATGCCCATTCATATGTAAAAACATTAACTCTTCAAAACCAGCCCTCTGACCCCCTGAATGACGGATCCGCCCCTGCTACTGAATCACTTCAGAAGAGAATTATTGAGAGGTTCATTCGATTATCAAATCGATCCAGAAATACATTGATCGAGTAATAGACACCTCGAGAATGCAACATCTCGAAAAGTTCACAAAGCGAGAACTCGAGCAGTTGATCGCTCGAGTACTCGGAAAGCGATAATCGAGAACTCGAGCAGTTCATCGCTCGAGAACTCAGAAAGAGATAATGGAGACCATGAGATATATTAATCAAGAACTCGAGATGTCATAATCGAAAACTCGAGATCTGATAATCGAGAATTCGTAATAATCGAGTTCTCGAATGATCTTGAATAATCGAGTGATTTGATTATGAGAACTCGATTATGCCCATCACTAGTAAATAGCATAAACTCAAAAAAAAAAGGAAAGCTTTCTTCAATTGTAAACCAAGGGGGAAAAATTTTGAGCCCGCCCCTTAAAATTTCAATATGGATGCCCATAAGAGGGCCCCAAACAATTCATTACGACGAGCCTCCAAACATCTAAATCCGCCACTATACTGCCACGACTTTAAAACGACAAAAAAGGGAATCACATTGCATTTAAAATAACTTTTGTTTTTTTCTTGTATCCATTTTTCATCATTTAAAACTTTATCTTCAGGGATATCAATCGAAAACAAGAATTCAGTTTTCTCCTCCGTTAGAAGTCACAAATGATGTTTCTTTTTCATTCCAGGATCCCGTGCACTTACCACTGTGTGTAGCTGAACCAGTTGAATGGGACCCTGAAGACAGTTCTCATATTTTATCTAGACCAGAATCCGAGCAATCCCTAATTCAACACCCCCAGAGATATCGTTTCACTTGGAGGACTTTGTGACTACAAGCATATTTAACGTCCCCCAGACACCATTAATGAAGACCGTGGATCTTCAACCAACGGGGATCGAACCCGGGACCCTCTGGTCACAAGCATCATGATATTAATTGACTGCTTTATATTTTTGCTAAAATTATCCGAAAACTTTTGTTTCCATAATATAGTTTTGTCGTTGTTTTTGTGTGTATTTAGTTACATGAGAAGATAAAAGAGTAGAATAGAAGAAAAAAATATACACGAAGATTGACAGTCCGATTATTGCCCGTTTTAGAGTTTTCATTCCAATCTAAGAATTCCTGGATTCCACCCGAGAAAATAATATGGAATCCACATTTACTGCTAAACTCTGGAAAGAGAAAAACATTTTGCTGAGCTCCAGATAATTGCCTTCCCATCTATTTCTTGGAAATCTCTACCGACGTTCTATTTTCTTGAGCTCTGATTTATTCCATCATCGGATGTCTGAGTTCCTTCCTCAAATTATGATCTAGTATATAGTAACGTTTCACTTAAAAATGCAATGATATTTGTTATGTGCGCAAGTTTAAACTAGTATGTTGTGGCCATCACGATACTTTCTTCTATATATTTCTTATGAATTCTGACCCCTCCCCATGCTTGAGAAGAAAGCAATGTTCCAAAAAAAAAAAAAAAAAACTAAGCATTCAAAAAACTTGAGGACCGTCCCAATTTCTGAATTGTCGCAAAAGCAAGGCAAAGAGCGAAAATTAAAGTTGTTTTAAAAGCCTTGCTTGAATCAATTACAAATATTTTATTTGTTAACAAACATAAGATGGCAACAATTAAAAATTTTAAATCATCGAGATAATATTTCCGATCATTTTCATACAATTAAAATCGCGAGAAATACGCAGACGACAGTCTATTACGATTTATCTTTCTTATTGTTGCATTAGTAAAACTATTTTTATTCGCAACAACAACAACAACAGAAATAAATAAATAAATAAATAAATAAAAATAAATAAATAAAGTGTTCGTTTTAGCTGTAATTTCGTATGAACCGTGATCGTGTGTGTGTGTGTATCTAAATTAAATCCTGACATTTTGAATTCAAATTATGTTTTTCGCCATCACGAGTTGCGACAGAGCCCTACTCATTGGGGGCTATTGTTTCTAGAAACGGCTCCTGTCCTTCCAAGCCTACCCCTCCTCCTGGGCGGTTACGTGTGTGTGTGTGTGTGTGTGTGTGTAAGGACGTGTACGTGTGTAGACGTGTGTGTGTGAGAGGAGTGTGTGTATGTGTGTGTATGTAGGACATGGACCCAACCGCTCAGGAAGAGGGGATTCCGGTGGAGAGTGCTGCTAGTGGAGGCCCAGGACCAGAGCAGCAGCTCCTGCATGGGCCTGTGGACGACCCCTGTTCCATTTTGAAAAAGGAACCGGACATTAAGGATGGTCAAATGAGAACAATAAGCAATCGTGATTGCTCAAAAATCAGCACCTCTTCTAGCGATTGACGCCAAAATTAAATCAACACTTGTTTACATATAGGTTCATATTTATTCCAAATTTCATTCAGAACGTAGCATTACATCTTGAGATATAGCACTCGCAATGAAAAAAAAGAACGTTCGTTTGCACCACCCCCTTTTCAGCTCTTGACGCAAAAATAAAATCAGCTCTTGTACACTATAAGGGCTACTAGTAGATAAATTTTCGTTTGATTCCGTTCATTATTTCTTGAGATATAGCAGTCACAAGTGACGACAAAAAACGTTCTATAGCTCAGTCCCTGTTTCAGTTATTGATACCAAAATTGAAGCGGCACCTGTACACTTTAAGGGCAACATATAGACCAAAATTTATTTGATTTTGCCAGTTACTTCCTGGGGAATAGCAGGCACGCATAACTGAAGAAACGTTCCATTGCTCCCCCCTCCCCCCTGGAGGAATTCGCGCCAAAAACCAATGGGCACAAGTTCACATAGGGGCACATAAGAAACACACTTATTAAAGCACTTATTAAAGACGGGACAGGTTTTGAAGATATTATTCATTACATTTCACACATAAACAACAGGTCATTCAATGTGTGAGACTTTAGTTTTCTTTTCCATATTCTTTAAAATACTTTACCGGTGTGGATTTATATAATTACGAAATTAAGATGAAATTTTATGGCTGTCATTTGAAGTTTTAAAGTTGACACTTATCTGAAATTTTAAAATGATTTTCTGTAGACAAGGATCGTTTGGCATGTTATTACATGATAGTTCACAAAATATTGTTTAAAAGCTTTAAATTTGTTAGTTAAGCAGCAAGTTTGGGAACTAGAAAATTAAAATAATTAAAGAAAAGGAAAAGTAAGCAAAGAAAAAAAAAAAAAATCATATTGAAAAGACTTCCCCCTTCCCTCTCTTCTTTTAAAAAGATTTTTTGTGTGTTCGTATTAACGTTTAATGAAAATCACCTCAAATTATTTTTCTCTCCTTTGTCGGTTGAAAGTGATAGATATACAACATGAAAAAGAATTACTTTTCAAGTTCTTAATTATTTTTTACTGCTAAAAACGCCTCATGTGAGTGACGCTGAGAAAATAACTAACTCTTTATCAAAAATAAATAATTCTGCACACGCTCAAATGAAAAATTCTGCACACGCTCAAATCTCGCTGACAAAAGCATCCCAAATGAAATTTAAATTTATATGTTTGCATTTTAAGCGGCTAAGAAGATGCACGTAAATTGAGTACTTTGCCCTCTCCACTTCGCGTTAAAAGATTTTCATCTCATCTTATATTTAAACTTCTATCTTTTATGAGCCGTTGACACGTTTTCACAAAATGTCCCTAAATGGCAGTTGAAGGACTAAAGAACAACGTTTTATAGTTTAATGCAGAAGAACACGTTATACTTTTTCAAATTTATTTCATTGCTTTTTTTTAAACCTATATCCTAGCTTATCTCTTTCGTTTTTATTGCTTGCTTTGAATGGTTTTAAATCGTCGATGTTTAAGTTAGGTGACACCACGAAACTTGACCGTTATGAAAAAAACTGAAAGTGATGAAAATAAATGTACACAACATTTTAAACAGTAAAAGATAATAATACTAAGTTAATACGCACAGTGCAGACAAGTGTTTTAGGGTTATAAGGAACTCTTTTTTTCAATATAAAAGAAATGAGCTTATGGATGGAAAGACATTCGATAAAAAGGCGCTTCTTTGCAACTCCAGAAACACGTGTCAGCAGTTTCCTTCAAATTTGTACGAATCGACATTGTGTTATTATCTTTCATTTTCAAGCAGAAAAAAGTATTTTTTATTTTATGCAATAGTTCTGAATTTTCTTGGAATATTTGAAAAAGGAATGTATTTGTATATTTGGTACACAGTGTACTATGGAAAAGAGTATCTTATAGACAAAATTTCAATTTTCTAGGCAAAAAATTAAAAGAGGTACGATACGTCCAATATTCCGGACTAATATTATTGAAATTAATATTTCAGAGTGGAAAAACAACGAAATCTCTAAAAACCTTTATTGTAAAATGTTCTCCAAGCAATAATAAAACGTAACATAAGCATTTGAAATGATTAATAATAAAAAAAAAACGTTTTTTAAAAAAATCTGAAAAAAAAAAAAAAAAAAAAAAAACCTTGCTTTGCGACGAGAATCCATGGTTGGAAAAATGAGTTACTCTCTGTCTTCTACACCCTTTTTGTTAGTGTTGTCAATCTTCCAAAACGAAAAATCCATCCTTTTACAGATAATAATAAGCAGAATGTAAATAACAGACTACCAAAAAAAAAAAAAAAAACGAGTAATATAGTCGATTGTTAAAGTATTAGCAGCTCTTTAAAGCTCATGTCCGGTATACCGGAAGCCAGGTCTGAGAAGCAGGAATACGCATCAAAAATGTAGTGATGTCTATAGCACAGTCACGTGCGGGGCAAAAATACGCTTAAATTTCATTAACATTTTGTCATATCTCTTAATATTTAAATTAACAAGGGTAAGCAAATTGTTTGATCTTTACATTTGATACAAAGATACTCCTGTCGCAGATATTCTTTTATTTAAAAAAAAATATTATTTGAAATTTAATTTATCTGCTTGCGTCACATGCAGGATATCCAAAGTCAACCTCATGTAACTTGTTTATGAATTATTTAATATTTTTTCTCTACTAATATCTTAATGTTAAAGTAAATTGTGGATTTTGAGAGCAAAGGTTCCAATGTAAAATAAACATACAGTGTCAGCCAAAACTATAAGGACGAAAGAAAAATCCCCAAAAACATGACTGCATTTGGTCGGAAAGTTATGCAAATTTTATAACTGGAAACTAATGCAAAAAGAAACATTTTTAAATACTTTTATTTGAAATACATAGGAATTTCGTATTCATAGAATGGAGTTTGAATTTAGACACCCCTGTAATATGGACAAAATTCTAAGGACAATTAAATTTGTGTGTTCTAAAAGCAAAATTTTCTTGTTTTTTGTTCTGCACACTATACTACATAATGATATAAATGCTTAGTAAGCGATTGGGGACGTCGCGTTCTATTTTTGCAGTCATGCCACTAGTACTAAACTTCAAGAATTTTAGGAAAGGAAAGTGATTGAGTGAAAAACTTCGCGACTTACTGTACGTCAATTAACAACAAATCTGAACAGACCGAGATTGGTCATTTAGAGTTTTCTGACAAATCTCAGCAAATAAGGAAAACAAAGACGAATAGGTAGGAAATCTTCTGTTTCTGTGCGTGTGAAACACATACTAATAACACGAGCTTGCTCCAAAAAGCAAGCATCATTGGATATTAGTTGGGAGTTCAAGTTACGATGCAGATCTCGAATTGTTTAACATGTTTTATAAAAAGAGAAAAAGTTTCATGATGTGAAACTAATGTCCCGACCGACTCTTAAAAACGTTCATAAGAGACCAAGGGTTGAGCATGTCAAAAAGGCCTTGTTATGGATGAGAAGCTGAATAGTGGAATCTTTTCTGATGAGAAAAAGTTTAATTAGGATCGACTATATGGTTTTTGCTACTTTGGTATTATGTCTAAGAACGAAAATACGAATTTCATAGCGTACATATGGAGGCGGCTCAGTAATGGTTTGAGGAAGTTTCGCGACGAATGGAAACTGTACCAATATTTTTTTTACAGGGCAGAATGAATGCTGAGAGTAATGTTGATGTACTGAGTAATATTTATTTAAAACAAAAAACACCTTTAATAACGATTTTAAACAATTTGCTCCTGTAGGATAATGCCTAATTACATGGTTCTCAAGTTTCAAAAGGGTTTCTTTGTGATTAATTTGTGAAATTACTGCACTGGATGGACAAAAGGCTAAATCTAAGTTCAATTGAAACTTTGTGAGGCATTCTGGCACTCAAAGTACAGGGTGCTTATAAAATAACGTGAGGTGTTCAGAGCCCTCTAGCGAGTTAAGTATTGGACGAAACATTGCCATATTTCATAGGCATACACAGTACACCATGATATTTCGGTTTCTGAAATAATAATAATAATAAAAAAAAAATAGTACCAAAAATCGCCACCAGTGGAAATTTTAGGTTTGAAAGGGTGTAGTACTGTGACTATTGAAGGATTAAATGCTAACTGATAAAATATGCATCAATTTTATTCACAAAGTATGATTTTTACCAACAAATGAGGTTCAATCTGACCAACATCGAGATTTTCCTGGTACTGCATACGATGCACAATATTTTCCACACCTTTGGGGGGGGGGGGGATGATTAATTTCGTGTACCTGTAACATTTTTCTAATTTTGAAAGTTGAGATATCGGGAACGTGTCGCAGATACACAACACCGTTACGAAATCCCCATGATTAAAAATCACGAGGGGAAAGATTGGGCGACCACGGTCTCCGTACCGTAGGAAATGCATGACTAATAAAACTGCTACCAAAGAAATGTTGCCTTTATACATTCAGTACCAAAAGGCCAAGATGGAGTGGCGCACCATCTTACATGAATATTATTCAGAAAGAAATCCTTGCTTCCTCGCCGAAATTTCTTCCTGACGACTTTAGGTAAAATTCTTCTCTTGTTACAAATTGAAATTTCTTGTTGGTTTTATTGAACCCCATTTGTAAGCAACAATTATTTGTACCAATACGTGATGTGTGCTGCATTTTTTGGCATTTAATTCTTCAGTATTTGCAAGTTATAACACTTTTGCAGCGCCAAAATTTCTCCTGGTGGTGAATTTTGGTACCATTTTTTTTTAAATTATTGAAATCGAAATCCCATGATCTGCTATGTATGCCCATGAAATTTGGCAATGTTTCGGCCAATCACTCGCTAGAAACCTCTGAACACCTCACGTTATTTTATAACCACTTTGTATAAAAAATGATACTAAATATTTAAACAAACAAGAACTCATTTTCTCCAAGCGAAAAAGCCAGAGTAAAAATTTCCAAAAACGTTCTTCAACTTCCATGACATCAAGACTGATGATGACTGAAAAAAAAGAGATGGATTTTATCGATTACTGCGGGTATTCAGAGCAAAACGCTAGTTGTCCTTATAATTTTTCCCAGTTTTATCAAGAGCATTTTTTATATTTTTTCACGGTAGAACGTTGATATTTTGTATTTTCAAATTTCTGCATTCCACAATGATTTCTAGCATAAAAAGGCATTTTGTGTGTAAATTTCACTGAATTGTTCCAGAAATATATTTTTACATTGCAATTTTTTATGAGTCTTTATACTTATGATCGCCACTGTATCTCATTTGTTGAGAAACAATAGTCTAAACCATTGAAAAAAAAAATTATACATTTTGCCATTCCACAAAACATTAGTCACTTTGTCCCGCACGTGAAGGTTCATATTTTGCATTGAAAAGTAATTAGTCAAAAAAGTAAATGACGAAATCTTTTGCTTAAGGGATCACACATTCATTTGTAATTTGTTAAGCAATAAAGTTTTTATCACATTACCCTTTCAAATTATTATTTTCAATGAAATACACAAGGCGTTACGTGCGGGTCAAAATTGCCGTTTTCCTTGGAATGGCACAGAAGCATAGTCTTAAACTTTGTACAGGGTGTCCACAAAAAAAGCATAGGGTTTTGAAATATCTTATAGAGTTAACGGTACACTGCAAGAAAATTCTGAAACTCCACAGATTATTTTTGGGGAACGTTCTGGGGGTTTCACGGGTCTTCACCAATTTTCTCTGAAAATCAAGTATCTTTGCAAAATCGTCTCCTGAATTGCAACAGAATGAAAGACTTTTCACAGCGAAAAATACTTTTAGCTACCAACGCAAAGAATAACTGAAGCGTCTTCATTTAGTGTATCACCTGCCGTTCAGTTACAGCCTGTCCAGACTAAGTTGAGCTCCAAATGAGCTGGAAGTGAATATTGTGGATTACGGAGCTTTGCAAGAATTCTAAGCAAGTAAGATGACTGGTAAAATAAGAAATAACAACGTATAATAACACAAAGTTCAAATTACTGCAGATACGTGTTTCGGGGTCACAAAGAACACTTTTTCAGTGCAAAATAAGTGAGCTTATGGATGTAGCCTTACCATATTTGCTCATTTGCTCTAGTGCCCTCCTTGCAAATCAGGAAACTGTCGAGATTGTTTTAAACATAACTAAATTTTCTCTGAAGGTTCATGATTTATTCCAAAAACATTACTGACTTTACTTTAAAAATTACTGATTTCTTCCGAAAGATTCTAGGTTAATTTTACACTTTTAGCGTTACTGATTTTTAACGGAAAACGTTCCTGTTTATTACCAGATATGTTACTGGCAGAAATTAGGCACATTAGCAGCTCATTATTTTCGAAGATCGTTTCTGAACTCTGTTAGGCCTGTGTATGAGGTAGGTCATGTCAGACAGTTGAGAAGACATGAGTAGCTCATCAAATTTTATGCACACCAGTTTTAGTTTACTTTTTCTGCACTAGGTAGAGAGGAAGCACTGGAAGGTCAAGGCTTATTTCGTATTCTCCAAGAAGCCTTCAATGTACTCCGTAAGACTTCTTTTCAGGGTGTACGTCAAGGATATTGTTTACGATGAGAAAACTCAGGACCCAAGCCATCTGAGATAAAGGATGAATATGATGAAATTTGATGGGACCTCAGAGTAACGGAGGTCAGTATAGAGGAAATTTTTGAGGCTCCAAAAACCTACGAGCAAACATAATATCATAAAAGTTTTGCAAGTATTGCAGTTTCGGTTGATAGGTGAAAATTTAGAAAAATAGCCAAACCGCTTTGTGAAACTAGCCAAAACGCAGTCAACCTGCAGGGAAACCGCTCACCTTTCTGTATATATTGGAAACCTTCAATTGTAACCATAATAAAATACTAAAAACACGTTTTTTTTTATGTTTTTATGTGCAAGATTTATTGACTTCACAATTAAAGGTCTTAATATTTTTAAATTTTTTGCTCAATTAATCGCTTTAATATTCCTTTTAAATGTTTTGATAAATAAATTTTACATTTCTTAGTACTTCTCATACTTGTACAATAGATATTAAGCGAAATTTAAATCGGTTCGGCTTATGCTTTTGATCTTTTCTATCCAAATGTGTTGAAAAATAGTCGTTTTGGAAAAAAATTAGCCAAACCTGGCAATCCTGACTTCACTATTTGAGAAGAAATCAGTGATAAGTAGTATTGCGTAAAACCTTGATTTTCTGCAATAATAATAATAATTATTTTTTAAATATGATATGTGCCCCTATTGCAGCCGGCGAACGATATGTCGCAATATGTACAATAGAACTCCAATCACCCGTTTTATTTTTCCAAAAAGGGGTCATTGTTAAATAATTATTGTATGTATGGTGAAAATGGGAGTAAAACTATTTTGACGTAAAGGTGCTTTAATGAATCAAATGAAAAGGCAACACTTTAACTTGTTGAGTTTGCATGCACGTGCTGTACATTAGTGCAGAACGTACTATACTTTAAATGAAAGTCATTGCTTTATGAATATCTCGGTCATAAGAAAAACTGTTTGACTAGCTTCGCAGAGGGAGTGCGTAGATGGAACCATTATAATGTGGATCACAGTGCAATTCCATCTCATATATTTAATTTCTAAAATTCTGGCCAATTGGCGATTCGGATAGTAGCATTTCGATAACTGGAGTTCGACTGTATATTTATTAGTTCGTCTGAAACTTATAATAATTACCTAGACTGAAAAATATCAAACATTTAGTCTGCAAAACACTATTTCTTTCCGCTCAAAAAGGAAAGAGAAAGCATAACTAAAAAGTCTAGACACTGCGTAACGGAGGAAAAGAAATGGCTAAGGCATCCCTAATTTCTACTTGTTTATGGAGGATAGCCGCTCAGTTGTTTCGAACTATTCTATGATGCCGATCTAATTGTTTAGGAAGGGCCGCTTTTAGCTTTCAAGCAACTGTTGTCTTCGTAGGCGTTTCAATTATGTTTTCTTGTTCTATGTGATCGCTGCTGGTATTCTGAATTCAATTGCCGTTATTGGGACTGATTACTGAAGCCAAAAGTTTAACATTTTTTTAAAACAAAGTTGGAAATGTTGTCGAAATGTTTGAAAGGAATGAAAATGACGAAAAGATTTTAAACCAATTCAACGCTCTTATCTGAATTGCTTTTTCTTCAACTACTCCTTACCCCTTGGTCAGTGCTGAGGGTGGGAAAAATATTTTGGGGCACGTACCTTTAATTGGGGTACATGTCATCCTTTTAGTTCAAACCATTCATTAAAAAAATCTTTAAAAACAAGATTTAAAACAATCTTTTAATCAGTATTTTTCGAATAAACAGTAGAGATAGTATGAAAATGAATTGTGGATCAAAGACCCATTAATGCGCTAGATACACTTTCGAGTACGCCAGAACAAAGATACAAAAATTTAAATAGAAATGACATTTGATTCAGAATTCATTTAAACAGAAATTTAATTTAAACAGTGATTGGAGTTCTGGTAATGAAATGATGAAAGTTCTTATAGGGTCTTAAATGATGAAAGTTCTCAATTGTTATGAATAGCGGTGTTAAAATGTCATCGCGAAGAGTTGACCCTCGGCTTCGCCTTTTTCCAGAATAGTACATTTTTGTGAAGGGGCGATATGGAGAGGAAAGTTGAAACGGATTTTGGAATTGCGTCATTGGTTCTAGAGTTTGAATACGTCACCTATAGGAATTTAAGAAATTATCCAAATAGGTAAAACATTTTAATTTTCTGCTGTCAAGTCAGATGTCTCATTGGACAGTTCACTTCCTACGTTAGTGGGTGGGGGTCTTGGTTTAAACTCTTTCAGCAGCTATTAGTCAGAGATAACAACGCATCCTATAATTAATTTCAATCGAAAATTTGCGAGAGTGAGGTTGCAATAAAGGATGCAAAGCGCTTCATTTTTACTTTTTGGCCAACTCAATGCAGTTCTGCTGCAACTTAAACTTTTTAAATCTAAATATTCACATACCAAAAATTACTTTTTTTTTTCATATCGTCATGATATTGCTCAACCCCAAAATATGGCACGCGTCCTTTCTTCCTTCTCTACCTACACTGTTATAGCCAGGGGTTCCAGACGAGTGAAAATATTCCCCCTAAGGTGAAAGCATAGTGCCTGAAGGTGCAATGCAAGCTAGAAAATAGAGCAGAGGAGCCGAAACAGCATGCAATCACAAAAAAGACTCATTGCGCAAGCGTTTTTGCCTTAGACATACATTCAACCACCTCAATATGGCGGACAAATGATGATTGCGTTTGTGTGTCTTTCACATTGAATGAAGTACACTATTGGATTTAAACACAATTTTTCTTGGATTAATTATCCGAAATTACAAGTAAGTACAGCTTTTGATCACTCTGTAGCTTTTAGGTCTTTCAAACATAGTTAAGTGGTTAAAAGTGCATTTATTGCTTTTCAGTTACCGTTACTGTCTATTAGTTTCCGTTAACCGTTACTATCGTGAAATTTCCATCATTCAAAACGCTACTAAAAATATCTGTCATTATTTTCTTGAGTACTCGATAAGCAGCTTTTATTAATCACCAAAAAAAAAAAAAAAGCTTTAAGATATCAATAATCAACAAGTGAGAACCTTAATAAAAATGATTCTTGTGCTACGCAGATTATAACAGAAAGCTAGCGAAAAAAAAATCTCTCTCAGTCTAGCTCTTTTTTTTTTGGCTTTTTCATTCAAGTGTGAGAATCATTTCCTGTTAGCGGTTAATGTCTGGAGAGCGTTATAAATTTCTTTTGTTTTTTTAAGTATCGAAAAACTTCATGTGCATTTTATTTTGTTACTCTTGATTAACGTTTATGAAACGATTTTGTTTTTCCGTAACTGTAATATCCCTGAATATTTTTGGCTCTTCATGTAAATAATCCATAAGTACAGCTATGCTTCATTTTCGAATGCATCAAGGTTTTAGTAAATGTATAATTTCTCACGTTATTTAAATAATTACTCGTCTTTAAAATATAACGATTTGTGACAGATCTTTGATACCAAGTAAAGGGGTAGATATTTATTGTTTTATTAATTCGTAACATTACTTTTTGAAAAAAAAAAAAAAAAAACTCGTCAGAACTCTGAATTTTTCACATGTTTTTAACGGCCCCAGAGTTATTATTAATATTATTTATTTTATGACTTTTTAAGAAAACGATAAAGATTTCACTGGTTCGCAAAGTTTTTCATTTGCTTTTACCGCGCCCGTGAGTCAAAAGAGGTTGAGAAACACTGAGTTAGAGCAATGAGCACTTCTTAACTATGTTGAAAACTCCGAAATATGATCAAATGCTGTAATTACATGGTTTAACCATTTCCAGTATCGAGTTCAATGTGAAAAATATCCAAAACGAAGAATATCATAAATCAAAACAAAACTTAAAAAAAAAAAAAAAAACACACACACACACACACACAACTGTATTCAAAAACGCACACAATACGGGGGAGGGGGAGGAGGATCTATATTAAGGGTGCCATTTCTCTCTCCAAAGATGCCTTTTTTTCACTCCGGCTGTCTATTTTTTAAAAGGTGCGTGTTTTTCACCATATTTAGAGGTGCGATTACAGCTCCGTATTGGGTGCCGCTGGTGAACAAGCGTTTCTCCCCTGAAAGGTGCCGAATGCATCCTGTAGTTTTGACAGTGTATATTAAGGGTTAGACTCGTTTTCTCAAATGATTGCCAAGGGTCATTTGTTCGCGGTCGGACTATAACGATTTCAAGTAATGACGCTTAGCGCAAAACTCATCAAGTGTCTTTGAACAGAACAAAATCGAAAACTTGCAATCGGTGCCTCCATGCAAAAAATTGTAAGTGTCCATCGTTGTAAGTGTCCAGTAAGAATGTAGTTAATAGCAGTTATGTAGTATAGTCATTGCCGCGTAATGAAACTTTTTGTATCCTCCCCTTACTAGTTTGCGAGCGTCATATTGTAAAAGTCTATAACGTCTTACTTAAAGGTAAGTGCACCTGATTCTTCGTAGCTAACGATTTAAACATTCGTGAATTAAGTAAGGTTGTGAAGCAATCTTCTTCTTCTTTCCGGCGTGGCGTTTCCACGCAAATAGATAGGCGATATGGAAACAGATTCCTTCCACCTCAATTCTCACAGTTCGCACAAACTACGAATAATCCGCTTTGGCGAGAGAAAAAAGAGGAGGACCAAACAGCCCTCCTAAACACATCTATGGAACATTTTCTAAACGGCCCTCCCGTAAGAAGGGATCGCCAGAACGTCTGGATGGAAAACATCGTCATGAGAGAGATTTTTGGAGTTCAAGATAGAGATGATATGTTGTCTGTTTAAGGAGTTTTCTGGGCAAGTCCACACCAGATGTTCGAAGTAGTCCTCTATAATACAGCAAGTAGTGCATAGAGGGGAACTTTCTTTGCGCATGATGAATAACTTGTCTTTAGTTAGGATTGATTTAGATAATATTCTGTTTATTGTGAAGCAATCTGTGCTGGATAGTGAGCAACAGTCATCAAGGAGTGGAGCCACCTAAAATTTTAAAAGATATCGATGTGATTCTTTGTACTTATAGGGTTCAATAACCGTTGCAATACCATACAAAATTCAATTCCGGTATTCGGCATTTATAAAACATGATACCGAAATATCGGTATAAATACTGGTATTTGAAATTTCTCAAAAAATCCTTGAAAACATATTGCTTTGGTGCCACATTTCACAATTTTGTGCATAAATTGTATTATTTATTAAAACGTATTGTGAACAAATATAAAATGAAGGAACCGATGGCACAATAAAAAAAATCAATAAGAGTAAAAAACCTAATGCATCTATTGAGTAGTCTCAGAGTCTGGAGCACATTTTAGTGCTCAACTTTCCTGCATTTGAAACTACTGTTTCTGAATTCACGCAGGTCGGTAGTACTGTAAACAATGCGCGATACGCCTCCTCTAGTTGTCTAGAAGTCCTTCATCGTCAAATAATTCGGTCTCTTGCGTGTTATTTTTGGATATTTTGTGTGTGCATGTGTTTCTTTTGTATTGTGGGTAATATCATTATTATTATTTTAAATTTATAACTAGTTGTAATTTATTTTTGAGAGACGATACTTTTCCAATATTAACAACATTTTCTCTTGAGATGGAGGGATTTGAGTTTGCTTTTTATTAGCCCTTTCGTTAGAAATTTACGATAAATTTGACTAAATTTGATCTTGTTAGCTTCTCTTATCTCTTTTCGATTTCCTTTCAAAATTTTTTACATTAAATTTATGTAAATATCTGAAAATGTATTTCAATTGATTATGCTTTACCTCTACGCAAATTTTTAAGGCACTTTATAATTTCTTAATACTATCTTGCCAAGTATAAAGCTCCACAGCGAGACAGGACAAAAACCAATACTGGGGACAACAAAGTACCATGCTTTATGCTAACAAGACAAGGTTTTTGTCAAAATTTAGTACAGCTGAATCAAATAATAAAAAAGAAATCCTAAAGTATTGCTGCAATTGATGGTTGGAATAAATTGTTCATTGGACAAATGAAACAATTAGCGTTGCAATCACTTACTTTATCCGGTGAAAATTGCTTAACATTTTTCTGTACCTTAAATTTTCCATTTTACAATACTTTAATAGTTTCCTGAATGTTTAACAGCGCAAACTGCGCAATCATACGTTTTGTGACATGTAATACTCCAATATGTAATATGGCTTAGTGCTGCCTTCAGAATTGCATTCATTTCGTTTCAAGAATTTTTATTCTTTGTGAGACAATCGTTATTCAGATGTTTTTAAATCAACTTGAAGCGAACTCAGCGTTTATTTTGAAGTGACCTTTTATCTCTGAACTCAGCATATCGGGGCCTCGGTATCGCTTTGTCTTCTAAGCCAATGGTGTGGGTTCGATTCCCACCTCGCCCTTGGTGTTCTTTCATTCTCATGTATTGTAATTCTTTCATTCGTATTGTCCTGAGAATAAAATTTGGAAAAACGTTGCGGGTTATTGGAGGTATAAAGCTTCTCCGCTGATAATAGTTAAAGACCTCAATGGGGGTGCATTCGGAAACATGCACCGGTCACACCGGTGCCACCTCAAGCGGTCGAAACGGTTGAGTCCCTAATTGAAAACGTATTGCGACTCGATCGTTTCCGAACGCTAGCAGTGGCACCGGTGCAAACGGTGACTGTTTCCAAATGTAGCCTGGGTGTTATCAAATCAAATCAGCATATCACGTAATCTATCGTGGCAACGATTGCAGTCACTAATGCATGTTTACTGCTATAGTGTTCAACTCATGTGTTTATAGAAAGTGCTTATGTGTACTTATGTGCATGTTATAGAGTGCAGTATGTGTTTTAGAAAATAAATGGTGCTTCGGTGGCCGTGTGGTTTCGTCAACTGCTTTGTAAGCAGAGAGGCGCGGGTTAGATTCCCGCCTGTAGCCCTGGGTGTTCCCTCATTCCCATGTAATGTACATCCTTCATGTGTATTGTCCTGGAAATAAAATATAGAAAAAGGTTGTGGATTATTAGAGGTAAAAGGCTTCTTCACTGAGAATAGCTATATACCCCAATGTATGTTATTATAAATCAAATCAAATGTTCACTATACCCGTATGCTACAGGGGAAACGAGGTGTGTTTGTGAACTGTGAGTGTGAGTAGATACCTAGTGCTACAGAATGAAAGACATTTTGAAAAGTACGTGGCTCTTCAAGGAACCTACTTTCTCAAGGTAAGCATTTACGTTATTAGACCATTTATAGCTTGATATGTAAAGCAAATTCACGAAATCTTGTTTCAGCAACGAGTTCCCAAAACATCCCGGGATCAAATTCCCATGTTTATAGTCACTGATGACTGCTTAATTTAGTTGCGATTTAACTCTGCCTTTTAATATTACAACAAAATTCATATTGCTATGTTCTAACGCAGATGACATTGAAATGAAACATTTAACCAAACAACGCCTACAAAAATGGTAAATAAAATATGTCAGTGTTACACAGTATTAAATAATTTTCTTCTTAGCAAATGACAGTACTGAAAAAAGGTGTTTCATTGACAGTATTTTATTCACAACTTGTTCACAGTCAAATAAAACAGTGCACTCTCTGAAAATAGGAAAATTGCATGCGCATGGGGACTAGTCCCCATTTTTTTTTCATTATTTTATAAAAGAAACGTTTTAGACATGCAGCTGAATTCCTTAAATATTGTGTTTTTTTTTTTTACGTGAAAGTATCAGATTCTACTCAAATTTTCTTCTTTCTTCTGATTTATAACGCTAATTTTAGTATTTTCTATGTGTTTAGAACTAGTTAATACACATTTTTTTAAAATTTAGCATTCAAAGTTGGTCTTGCGTCTGAAGAAGTTAATTGGCACTTATTCGCAGACGATTTAGGAAGAAAACAAAACATTATACATTTCTTAACAAAAAAGGTTTTCTCGTTGTTTCAGAATACAATGTCACATTTGAGGATGTCCGTGTTTTGTTTGGCGTTATTTCTCTTTGCCGCACTTAAAACGGAAGAACAACAGACATAAGCAGGAAGCAGGAAGAGATAGATAAATAATTCTTTTTGGGCACTTGCTTTATGGAATGTAGGCCGCTATTTCGAGAAATGCAATTCTCCCGTTATAGCTTTCAGATCGTTTTACGGGAGCCATTTTTAGCCTTGAATGGATAAATGTCTTAGAGCATATATTGTTCGATCGCTTTCTTTTCTTTTTGCCTCGTAGTATCGTGATATGAATTAGATCACACGCATTGATACATTTTCTTGCATTGGGTTCAGACTTGCCGGATTGGCCGAATTAGTGTGATTATTTTTCAGCTAAAACATGCTCCATAAAGAAATTGATAACATTTGTCAAAGTGAGCAAAGATATGTGTTAGTTGCTAGAATTAATGACAAATTATGGCAAATATCGCGAATGCAATGATCTGAAGAGTATTTATAATGACGAACACAAAAGTTTGCCTTCGTGCGTCGAAACCATAGGTAAACCAACGAAAAAGCTCGAACTGCAGAGCATATTGTACTTTGAGATAGTGCATTCATAAAAGGGCTGCTTGTAATTCTGAAACCGAACTACGTATATGCGTCTGCCATATTTTTTTCTAACTTGTGATGTACTTCAGTGAATTATTAATTACTTGCTCCCAAATTTAAACGTTTCGTTTCTTGTTTTTAGTTTAAACTGGCTTGATGTTTGTAATATTTTTTAAATTCTTTCTTTCGAGTTTTATGCTGTCGCTTTTTACTTGATTCGGATTACGGAAATGCAGAAACTTACATTTTTATAGATCGCTAAAAGGATTCTTTGTTGACCCAAAACATGAACTTGCAAAATTTTCTGTAGTTTTTGCTATATTACCGTTAGCTTTCTTATGAGCTGTGTAAATTGAATAAGAGAATATACATAATATCAAACCAGTGATTGAATAGGTTTGAAATTCAATGATTGAAAGATTTAATACCTAATTTGGTAAAAGCGAAATAGATTCTAAAATTTCGTCTTACAGTATGGTGATGAAATTACTTTTACGAAAAGTCAATTTTTATTCAAATTGTTTCCTGTGGAACATCTTCTTCGGTTTGTCCTACATTCTATTTCTGAATGATGTGGTTCAAGAAGAGCCACAAGCCTAGAAATAAAGCAACCAATTTCGAATTATTCAGTTAACTGACGAATTTGAAACGTTTTGATGTAGGCCAAATAGTACGTGAAACTTGACCTATATTTACATGTACTAGTGTTCGCCCAGTGGTCGAAACTCGACCATATTCATAAATGAATATTTGATAAAACTTGTATGATTTTAACTATTTCCAACGTTTTTATTTCTACTCTTACTGATGTTCACTGTACACCTGGAAACATGCAATTTTTATATGTATACGCAATAACAGAGAGTAATAATTTATTCCAATTTTGATTTTTTTTTATCTCAAAATAAATGGATGAAAAGGGATATTTCGGTTATGGGGTCATTTTTGAATTTTTAAAATATTTTTTTTCTGCAAGAGCATGCTTAAAAATATCGGTTTAAACTATATTTTAAATAATTTGAAAAAATGTTATATTTTTTAACAATTATTTTAATCGGTGCACAGATTGAAATTCATTTTTACGCTTCTGCACATGTCGTCAAAAGCGATGAAATGCCATTCACTGATGCCATTAGCGCACAGCGAAATATATCATAACCTGGAAACACGATTGACAGCAGAGTATAAACATTTAGCGTGGATATGGAGTAGCGCGCCAAAGTACAGTACTTGTAACGACGATCACGCTGTATTTCCAAAATCAAACATTAAAAAAAATAATATAAAATGACGTTATTTCATTTGCTTATTCTATCATTTCAGTGACTTAAAGTAGCATTTTTGATTGAAGAAAACAACCCCTTTGAGAAATTGGTGTGGTCGTCAAATTCTTGGCTTGAATAATTTTATTTTGGATATCATGTTGCTTTGTGCTAACATTGCAAATAGATATTTCCCTACTCTTTGTTTACGTATGCAAAGGAAATAAATTCTTCGCGCTGGCATTCGAAACAAAAAATGTGACGCCAATGGATAAAAATCGCCAATTATCCAATTTTCGAAATCTTCCCGTATAAAATGAAGCATCAAAACTCAGTTTATACGTAAAACTTCTGTGAACAATCTTCACACATAAAGGGCTAATCTCTGTCCGGATGTCCGGGGTAAACTTCAAAACTACTTGAGGGATTTTAACCATTTTTTCACCATTGATAGCTACATTATCGGGGAACAACTTAGGCTATAATTTATTGCTAAAAAACTTATTTTAAGAACGTCGTGATCGAAAACACTAAATGTCATGTAATTGCCACATCAAATGATTAAAGATTAAACCCACTGTTCCAAAAATTCGTTGCCTAATAACAGGAACATTAAAAGTAATCATAATGTAAATTTTGAATCAAGGCCTCTCTGGAGCAAGCATGATATTTATTGCTTTCTTAGGAGTTGCATCCTTATCTTTATACATAAAGTCTTTATACATACTGGCTAATCTCTGTCCGGATGTCCGGGGTAAACTTCAAAACTACTGGAGGGATTTTAACCATTTTTTCACCATAGATAGCTACATAATCGGGGAACAACTTAGGCTATAATTTATCACTAAAAAACTTAGTTTAAAAACGTCGTGATCGAAAACAGTAAATGCCATGTAATTTCCTCATCAAATGATTAAAGATTAAACCCATTGTTTCGAAAATTCGTTTCCTAATAACAGGAACATTAAAAGTAATCATAATGTAAATTTTGAATCAAGGCCTCTCTGGACCAAGCATGATATTTATTGCTTTCTTGGGAGTTGCATCCTTATCTTCATACATAAAGGGCTAATCTCTGTCCGGATGTCCGGGGTAAACTTCAAAACTACTTGAGAGATTTTAACCATTTTTTCACCATTGATAGCTACATTATCGGGGAACAATTCAGGCTATAATTTATTGCTAAAAAACTTAGTTTAAGAACGTCGTGATCGAAAACAGTAAATGTCATGTAATCTTTATACATAAAGGACTAATCTCTGTCCGGATGTCCGGGGTAAACTTCAAAACTACTTGAGGGATTTTAACCATTTTTTCACCATTGATAGCTACATTATCGGGGAACAACTCAGGCTATAATTTATTGCTAAAAAACTTAGTTTAAGAACGTCGTGATCGAAAACAGTAAATGTCATGTAATTTACACATCAAATGATTAAAAATTAAACCCATTGTTTCGAAAATTCGTTGCCTTATAACAGGAACATTAAAAGTAATCATAATGTAAATTTTGAATCAAGGCCTCTCTGGAGCAAGCATGATATTTATTGCTTTCTTAGGAGTTGCATCCTTATCTTTATACATAAAGTCTTTATACATACTGGCTAATCTCTGTCCGGATGTCCGGGGTAAACTTCAAAACTACTTGAGGGATTTTAACTATTTTTTCACCATTGATAGCTACATTATCGGGGAACAACTTAGGATATAATTTATTGCTAAAAAACTTAGTTTAAGAACGTCGTGATCGAAAACAGTAAATGACATGTAATTTCCGCATCAAATGATTAAAGATTAAACCCATTGTTTCGAAAGTTCGTTGCCTAACAACAGCAACATTAAAAGTAATCATAATGTAAATTTTGAATCAAGGCTTCTCCGGAGCAAACATGAGTCTAAACTCATTTAAACATTTGGAAACTCTTTTTTTGCACACTTAGGTAAACATAGTAGAGAGCATTTTTTCTTTTCTTTTCTTTTTTTTTTTGTGTGTACTATTTAAGTAAATTAAGCGCACAGTTTTTTTTTTTTAGTAATCTTTGTTTTTGTTAGAAATATTTTGGAAATTCTTCAAATTTTTATATGCTTCACTTTGCGCTTTCATTTCTAAATGAAATAATTCTTTCGTTCTTTTTACTTATTGCTGTTTTACTTTTATGGGTAAGGATGAAGCTCAATTTTTAATGACGTCAAAGCGGTGTGTTTTGAGTTCTTTCAGTTAAAACAGAAAAAAAAAGTTGCGATTGTTTCTCACAATTATTACTGGCCCAGGCAACGCCGGGTATTTTTGCTAGTATTACTTATAAAATGTCTACAATTACTGAGTAAGTTGCTTCTTCGTCATTAGAAATAGTACCAAATAAACGAACTCTACTCGTGGCAACTTATAACCGTCCATTCGAAAACACTGGACCGGCAATAGTAGTACAACTTTTAAAAAGAGGTCGTCTTTTAGATTTGTTTATTGTTAAGGGCGGTACATAACCGATGTCATACTTTTCAACATTTTCGACAGTCTCTCCCTTTTGTCACAAAGTTTCGCACTTCACCATACTCCCTCTTCCCTTAGTCACATGTCACGCTGTTTTTCATAAACGTTCCTATCAAAAAAAGGCATGTTGTCACATTCTCTCGATTGTGTGTCCCTCTTGTCATTTCTTTCCTCTCCCTTGTCACAAGCTTACTATTTCGTGAACCCCACCTTAAAGCGGTACTTCATTCGTGGTCAGCCCCTGTTTTGTGATAACCATACGCAAATATATATTTCCCTACTCTTTAAGTATATGCAAAGAAAAAACATTTCTTGCGCTGCAATTGGTGTCAAATATTTGACGCCAATAGATGAAGAGCGCCAATTTTCCAATTATCGAAATCTTCCGGAATGAAATGATGCTGCAAAAATCAAATAATACGTAAAACTTCTGCTAAAAAGTTTAATATTATTGAAAAAGTTGCCTTGACCTCTTCCATTAGAAATATAAAATTTCAAATAATCAGATGAACGAATCCTGCTTGCTACATTAAAAATTGTCCATTAAAAACACTGGACATCGCAATAATAGTGCAATTTTATTTAGAAAGAATCGTCTTTGTGATTTGTTTACGGTTTTGGGAATAACTGACTAGTGCCCTTTTCAAAATTTTTGATCTCTCTCCCCTTTGTCACAAAGTTTCACACTTCACCATACCCTCTGTTCCCTTTGCCACATGTCCTACTGTTTTTAATAAACGTTCCTATCAAAAAAAAAAGGTTTGATGTCAAATTTTCCCCATTGTATGTCCCTCTTGTCATTTATTTCCTTCCTGTTGCCACGAACGGTTCATTTAATGAACCCCACCTTGAAGAGAGACTTCATTCGTAGTCAGCTCCGTGCAAAATAGACATTTCTCTTCTTTTTTTACGAATGAAAAAGAAAAATATTTCTCGCACTGGCATTGGTGCCAAAAATTTTACACCAATGGAGAAGATTCGCCAATTTCACAATTACGGAAGTCTTCCTGAATGATACCTCAAAACTTCTTTAATATGTAAAACTTCTGTATAAACTATTCTTTCTAAAAGTGGGCATGATCTTGCCGTTAAATATAAAATTCCCAACAGTCAAATGAACGAACTTTACTCGCGGCATAGTAAGGGCCTCAATTAATGCTTTCAGTTTGGATTTGAATACACGCACAACAATATCAGGTCGAAAATTGGCTGACTCACCTACACCAATATTGCGAGCTATTTCAGGCCAACTTGGATCCGCTGAATGATGACGGTAAAATTACTCTACGGCCAACATCACTGACATTGGAGTTCGATTCTAAATAACCGGTTAAATTGTTGTAAACTTCAGATCTAAGATTTTTTTGATTTCGTCGAATGAAATGTAATCTTTTACCCTCTATTCTCACGTACATATCAACTATCCACTGCAGGAATAACTTTTGTGAATGGTGCAACATGCTAAAATCTTCTCTTAGTGCAAGTCGATAAGCTGCGTACTGAAGCATGGTTATTTATTTCTGAGACCTTTTGAGTTAGATGTACTTGGTAAATTATGTGACAAATTGATGTGCCATCCAGTATCACCATTTGGAAAAAGTAATGGATAATAAAGCTAAAGGGTCTAAAGAGGAATCCAAAACAGAGATATTTTTAATGGCACCATTAACTTTCGAAAGCGAAATGATATTTCGTTCAAAAGGCGGCTCACCGTTTACTGTACTAAATATTACTGCTACATCAGTTTGAACTGCATCATTGAAACGGCGTAGATCCAAATCGTGATTAACTTTGATGAGCATGCTAATTTCTTTACTTTGGTTTTCCGCACTCTGGCAATGATCTTTCATTGCAATGAAGGACTGTACAAAAGGGTTGATTCGTTCCAATTCAAGAGAAATTTTGCGCATTATATTGATATCGCATGTTTGATTGAAGTGTTCGCGCAATCTATAATTGACAGCAGTATCGACATCATAAAAATATAATTGGACATAACATGGTGTGCGAATGTGGCCAGCAGTCATTGGATCTGCTCTGTGATAAAAAACATCATGTATTTTAAAGTGATACACTCCGTTCGCAACTGTATCCGACGTTTTAGCTTCTGAACTAACCATGGCAAAAGCTGAATTAAATTTACGAATATTTTTAAAATAATTTTTTGACTTTGTTTTTATTGAAGGTTCACTTGAAGTTAATCCGTCGTACAATGATTTGAAATAATCGTTTTGACTTAGAGACAATAATAGCGCTTTACCCTTATGGCAACAGGAAGTAAATGCGTTCCTATTACCTAAAGTCACTTCAGACTCGAAATGTTTTGCATTGCAAAACCTGCATCGTAAATCCATCATTCCGCAGTCATAACTACTATTGAAAGGTCTTGGAATGGCGTTCAGTGCGCTTTTAAATGTAGCTCGCAAACTAATTTCATTATTTTCTGTATTATTTATACTATTACGTGAGTAATTATTCCTGCTTCTTTGTCTCTTTCTTCGACCTGTTAGTGTTCTACATCGAGGCACAATGGAAGTAATGTCAGTCAATGTTCATAGTACAGAAATATAAATTAAGGCATTTTTTAAAAATAAAAGATTTTTGAGCAATTACATACCTAAAATAGAGTAGGTATTGATAAACGTTTGCTACGTGAATACTCTATTTTGAGGGATAATGGAAATAAGTGAGAAAACCTCGTTGTGTAAAAATAAGAAAAACAGTACAGTGAAATTTTTGAAGAAAAGGATTGAGAACGTTTAATTTAAACTTTTATTCGCAACTCCAGCGCTCGAATACGCTACCTTGCGGTGATTTACAAAACTGCCGATGAAACTAAAACATTGCCACGTTGCGTTAAACGTGTCTGTTGACGTAAACACAGGCAGTTTGTTCTGAGTATTTATTAACGCAATCGGTGAGTCAAATTAGTTTGCTTTCAGCTACATAAATTAATTCGTCCCTTAGTAGTATTCTCGACCTCCTCAAAATAATGTTAGTTTTCCTTATTTCCTTCTAAAATATGAGTTGATTGAAAATAGTGAAAGCGAAAACTGGATTAACAAACTTGGATAAAGTTATACAAGGTAAAAATTTTTATTGTTTTGTATGAATTTGTAAGAATGAGTTTTTTTTAATCTTAAATTAATTTAACTAACCATCTTTTACAGCAGCATTTAGTTGGAATGGACGGTATGCAAAATATTTTCTTGAATATATTATCGTAGAACAAAATGAAAAATGTTTCACCGAGAAAGAATTTACTTTATTCCATTTATTCTCAGCTGAAAGGTTTCGCCAAATTTGTTTAGGGTTGTAGTTTTAGTATTATGCGAGCAAAGTAGCCTTGGCGAGATTTCGCGTTTTTAGTTAAACCATTTTTAATTTTTATCATGAGTGGAATAAAATGGTAGTAAGATTACAGAATTCGATAAGTAAAAAGAAATAATGGTCATTCAACTGAAAAGAAAACTACCACTATATATCCGTAAGAATTCTGTAGATGATTTGCATAACTTGACATAATTAAATCGTAACTCAGAAATTAGAAACATCGAAACAGAAAATTTTTAAATTAACCGATTCGGGAATTCGAGAGAAATACTTCAGCAACAAATGCAAAACAATAAGCGCTAGCCAAGCAAGGCAAAGAAGTATCATCTTCTTTCGATAATAATTTGTAATGTCATATTGAATTTACTAGCATTAATTGTTGTTCTTGTCAGGCCACAATTATTTAGTTTTATCAAGAATTGATAAATATCGAATTCAACATCGTGGAAATAGCTGCTTAGAAGTACGAACTACGTAGTTTGCATTAATCTTTGACGTTTAGTAATGCTTCTTGAATTCTCATTTCTTTCTACGTGGGCCAGAATATCCACAAGACTTTGAAAATTAATTTAAAAAGAATAAAGCGAAAAATATCATACATACGAACAAAAATCACAACACTTTTAGCATTTTCTTCGTTACCACATGCGTTTGTTTTAGTTTTTAAGTCGGCCATTAGACTGACTGCAGTGCCCCCTATAGTTCGTTGGAGTTGCGATCGGAACTCCAGCGCTCGAATACGCTACCTTGCGGTGATTTACAAAACTGCAAAGGAAACTAAAACATTGCCATGTTGCGTTCCACGTGTGTCTGTTGACGTAAACACAGGCAGTTTGTTCTGAGTATTTATTAACGCAATCGATGTGTCTTAGTTTGCTTTCAGCTACAGAAATTAATTCGTCCCTTTGTAGTATTCTCGATCTTCTCAAAATAATGTTAGTTTTCATTATTTCCTTAATAATTGGTGAAAGCGAAAATACTGGATTAACGAACTTGGAGAACGTTATACAAGGTAAAAAATTTTATTGTTTTGTATGAATTTGTAAGAATATGGGGTTTTTTTTAATCTTAAATTAATTAAACTTACCATATTTTACAGCAGCATTTAGTTGGAATGGACAGTATGCAAAATATTTTCTTGAATATATTATCGTAGAACAAAATGAATAACCGAGAAAGAATTTACTTTATTCCTTTTATTCTCAGCTGAAAGGTTTCGCCAAATTTGTTTAGGGTTATAGTTTTAGTATTGTGCGAGCAAAGTAGCCTTGGCGAGATTTCGCGTTTTTAGTTAAACCATTTTTAATTTTTATCATGAGTGGAATAAAATGGTAGTAAGATTACAGAATTCGATAAGTGAAAAGAAATAATGGTCAATCAACTGAAAAGAAAACTACCACCATATATCCGTGACAATTTTGTTGATGATTTGCATAACATGACACAATTAAATCGTAACTCAGAAATTAGAAAAATCGAAACAAATTTTTTAAATTAACCGATTCGGGAATTCGAAAGAAATAACTCATACAAATGCAAAACAATAAGCGCTAGCCAAGCAAGGCAAAAAAGTATCGTCTTCTTTCGATAACAATTTGTAATGTCATATTGAATTTTCTAGCATTAATTGTTATTCTTGTCAGGCCACAATTATTATTTAGTTTTATCAAGAATTGATAAATATCGAATTCAACATCGTGGAAATAGCTGCTTAGAACTACGAACTACGTAGTTTGCAATAATCTTTGACTTTAGTAATGCTTCTTGAATTCTCATTTCTTTCTACGTGGGCCAGAATATCCACAAGACTTTGAAAATTGATTTAAAAAGAATAAAGCGAAAAAATCATACGTACGAACAAAAATCACAACACTTTTAGCATTTTCTTCGTTACCATGTGCGTTTGTTTTAGTTTTCAAGTCCGCCATTAGACAGTGACTTAAGTGCCCCCTATAGTTCGTTGGAGTTGCGAATATTATCGAGAAATTTCTTTACACTAACTAAGTCGCGTGAAAAATTAAATAAAAATGAATTTTTGCTAACTTATAATTGCTTCTAGCTCATTTTCTAGTCATCGTAGCAGGATTTTTTTTTTTTTGCCGTAAAACGGGGGGTAAACGTTTTTTGAAGTATTTTTCACGAGCTTTCCAACCATACCAAGCTCAAAGCATTAAAATGCATTTTTCGTGTAGAAAAAGCGGTATAAAAATTGAATTAAAACTTAATGTTTCACGCTTCCAACAATGAATTTCAACAATGGAAAAGAGATAAAAATAAAATTTTTGAGTTTCGCTAACTAAAAAACGCTTAACTTTTTTTCTAGTGGATTTAGGTTATTGGACCCTGGGTGCCCTGACCCTTTCTTCGTTAAGAGCATTTTTTAAAGATCTTTCCAGCCATATTAAATTCGAAAAAATTGGACCATCCGTTCGCGTAGAAAGAGACATTTATGACGAAAATGCGTTTTTTTATTAATATCTCCGTTAATTAGCGTTCGATTTCAAAATTTTTTATTGATGACACTAAAACTGGGATATAGCTACTGAACAAAAAAAGAATGAAGGAAATCGGTTCACAAACAGAGGAGGAATCGGTACCGAAAGAAAACGGCTTGCCTATTAATACACTGTAAAAAAAATCCGGAAACGTTTCTGAGTATATCGTGCAGCTGCGGTTCATGAAATTTTCAAAAACGTTTCTGAGTATTTCGGAATTCTCTTTCTGTAATGTCCAGAAACGTGTCTGAGTATTTCGGAATCCTCTTTCAATGTTTCTGAGTATTTTGGAATCCTCTTTCCGTAATTTCCAGAAATGTTTCTGAGTATTCTGTGCAGCTGTGTTTCATGAAAGTTTCGAAAACGTTTCCGAGTATTTCGGAACTCTCCAAACAATTTTCAAAAACGTTTCCGAGAATTTCGGAATCCTTTTTCCGTGATTTTTTCTAAAATATAATTCTTTACTATAGTATTGCATACGATATCAGTGTCAGTTCTTTCATATCTAACAGCAATGAAACAAGCAATTTTAGAATAATTCGTTGGGTTTTTTTTTCTGAATTTCTAATGACAAATAGCATGGTTAACAGCATAACATATGCACATTTATAAATTTTTGAAAATTTATGAAACAATATAGTAGTTTCATTCCTAATCAAAAAATCGTCAGGGGAGGTAAGGGGGGGGGGGGACTTTCTCAAAAGTGAGATTGTTTGTTAAACAATCTTAAACTTCAGTTTTTCTCTCAATATTTTCAAGACAAAATTATCAACATATTGTATTTTTAATTCAGAACTTAAAAACATATCTTGTATCAAACTTGATAGCTTTTATTTTCGGATAAAATTTGACAGAACTTACCTTCCCTTCGCGTCAACTCTATTTCTCTGACGAACAAAGTGTACCGAAAAGTGCAACAGAGAAATTGGTGAATTTAAATATAACACCAAGTCCTCCCGTTGGAACCATTCGGGTTGATTCTTCTGTTCTTGCCTTTTTCCAGTTCATCACAAATATAAATACTTAATCAAAATAGGTTACTGATTTTATTTTTACAATGTGTGCAAAATGCATTATATATTTTATTTATTAAAACATTGAATTCTATTGCATAATTGCTCCATTTCATATATACAAGATCCCCCCCCCCCCCACACCATAAGAGTGATGGTGAACCCATAAAATGCTATAAAGCGCCCCCTTTTTTAAAAAAAAGCAGTCTCCGAAAATGTCAATGGCAGTCTGGTGGTGAACGCCCCTCGTCTACTCCCCATATGTACATTGTATATTAATAACATAGTATTTAAAAAATGATCACTTTTAAAACAATGACATGAAATAATATTTCTTTTTATTTCGGTTTGTAAATGCAGCTGTTCCATTTTTGCCACTGACTCATTCCTCCTGACTATCCTATATTAAACTAGTATATCCACGAAGGAAATGTTATTTAACGAACAACTAATGTCAAGGAATTTTTTATTGTCAACCACATTTAACAAAATGAATAAGCACATGAATTAATTGCATAACTATGTTGCTTACTAATAGATAACTGGGCCATTTTCTAATGGTATAAATAATTTTAAATAAATGAATAAATTATAATAAAAAAAAATAAATAATACTGGCACATTTTTTGTGAAAGCATATTACAATACTAGAAAACATTTGCATTACCATATTTTTAAGAAATTAAACAATTGATTTTTTTTGAACCAATATATGTATATCCAAGTATTTCGAAATAACTTTTCTGTGATTGCTTTTGAAATATAAATCTTATTTCTTTTGCGTAATTAATCAGTTTCAATGGGTTACAACAAATAGTACACTGCGCAAATAGGTATGTAGGATAACTTTAAATGAATTCGATAAACCCAAAAACAATTACAATTGGAGCCTCATCAAATGCAAATCAACAAAAATATAAATGTCTATAACAACATGCTTTAAAATATTCATTAATACTTACAAGTTAGCATGAGCGGAAGGAAATCTAAGTACCTCCATTACAACTGGATAACTAATCCAAAGGGTTTCGTTTCATTAAGTATAAAATCGGGTGTGAAACTATTCACGCTTGAACACACAATATATATGCAATCATGGTCGCACCGGAAATTGTAAAGGTTCGTTAGTTAATAACGTTAGAAGCAAATCGTTATTAACTAACTTAATAGCTGCGTACATCGTCTAAAAAATCAAGGGCAGCCCAAAATGCAAAGGCGTAAAATTAGTTTCGACACAATTTACTACTCTCTAGACATGAAATAAGAAGTAATCTATTGCTAAACAGATGCTGACTGCAGCAACCATAGATAAAGAAAAAAATAAGCTCTCGTTATTTCCGACTCACTGGCGCCAGTGTTGGAAGAATAAAATACGTTTCGAAGCATTGTGCCTCACTTCCGCTTCTAGATTTTTGAAATAACAGAAAGTTTTCTGAATAATGAGGAGTTCGCTATTGGATGAAGGATTCTTATTATTTCGGAAACGTTTCCGATATACCGAGAAACGTTTCCGAAATTTGTTACAGTGTATATAAAGATTGACTAGGAAAAGGCCCATGTCTTTATTTTGGAAAAGTAATAAATCGCTTTCGGCTTAACTCGTTGCTGTCCGCTGTCTAGAACTATCTTGAAAATTTAAGTTTCTCGAATGTATGTTATTGCGGAAATCAAGGTAAGATTTGATACAATCAATTATGTTCTCTTTTTGGAACATATTAAGTTAATATTCAAAGGGTCTGAAAGTAAACTAAAATGCGATTAACTGTTTTTGAAATGATTTAAAGTAAGCAAAACACAGTACAATTTTTCGAATAATTTTTTATGTCATTTTTACTTCCTTTTACAAAAAAAGGAAGTATTGTATTCACGAAAAGATTTTCACTCAAAAATCGACCTTAATTTCCATTTTACTCACCCCCGAAAGAATGCTGAATTTTTTTTCGACTCGACAACACGTGGATAAGTGCCTAAGAACGGATACACACACGAAATATCCATTTTTACGATTCCCGAGTTGATTACAACGAGTTTTCTCGTGACGTCTGTATGTACATATGTATGTGCGTATGTATGTCGCATAACTCAAGTACGGTATGTCTTAGAAAGTTGAAATTTGGTACGTAGACTCCTAGTGGGGTCTAGTTGTGCACCTCCCTATTTGGTTGCAATCGGGTGTTTCTAAAGGGGTCTTTGTCACCTTTTTGAGGGGTTCGATGCAAACTCAAATGGAGCTATAATTTGGCGGACACTTGGCGATATATCTCCAGTCTTTTGCTCACCAAGTTTTCTCGCCGACTTCTTTTTTTTTTTTCAACCTGGTTTCTATTTGGCCACAGTTGGTGATATTTAGAGAGTTAACTAGTGAATCACATTAAAATTGAATAATGGGAAAATAAAATTAAATTGTTGTAAAAGAAAGTCATGTGATGCACACATCAGCTCGTTCTTCACAATAACGTATTTTGCGGGAAAATCCTTCGTTGCTATCTTGTATCCGTAGAGAAATAAACAAGTTTTATTAAGTGTTTCTGAGAAATATTTTATGTAATACTAATGGTCTGTTGCTAAGAGGATAAACGCAAAAAGTGTATAGTTTCACGTTAACCAGTGAGAATGTTTCAATGGTACGAATGAAAACATTTATTTTTTACGACAAAATTAAAAAAATCAATTTTAATTTTTTCTTTGATTTTGCGACGAACTTGATGGTAATTCGGGGCTATATTTTTATTTGTCACAAAAAACGTCGAAGCTGCTTGTCAAAAGCAAATGAGGCGGAAAACAAGCTACTTTTTTCTGCTGTTTGTTTCTTTTTCCTTTTCAGTTTAAAAAGGCCTTCCGAGCTACGTGTGTACCCTGTCATTTCACAAAAATTAGTCTGCTATTTTTGACAAAACTTCCAACGCTTTACGCTTTTCTTCTAAATTGTTAAAATCCAGAGCATTAAAATTTAGAATCGAATTTTTGAAAGTAGATTAAAACAAAATATTTCAGATTGTTAAAATGATTAAATTTTGTAGGTAAAAGAAAATGCATTGAAAATTTCTTCACAACATCGAATCAGGTATGTACTGGTATAGCATTTTTGTAACTGTAGTTTTATTTCAAAACATGGATTCGGATATATTTGGACATTTGTTAAAGTATGGTAAATCTTTCAAAGGATAAATTGAAGATGTCTTTGCAATCATAATCATTCTATTGCTGGTTGGAAAGCTAAATGAAACAAATGTGCTTCTTGCGAGCGATAATAGTTTGGAAGGTGATAGTTTATAATGGCATTTAAATGTAGGATATTTCTCAGCTTATGAAGTCGTAATTAAAATTTTCAGATGAAATATTTATCTGTGTGATCAGTCAACTCTTTCTATAAGTAATTTTCTGAACTTATTGTTTTCGACGTTGTTATTAATCTCCAATTTCTGATATTAAGCAAGATTATTCTTTTGCGGATAAACATAATTTTTCATCCAAAAAAAAAAAAAAAAAAAGACTCTGTATGAATAAAGCTAATAGGAAATTATATTGCTGTCAGACGTCGGCTGAACCAATAAAAATGTTTGTAATATTATTTTTTACTTAATAAGCAGATATAGGTGTTCACTTTCTGTTTCGTATCCATGCAATGTAGAAAAGGGGGAGGACCCTTCGTGTAATTGTAGTTGATTGATATGAATGTTTTTCGGGGGGTAATATTACTTCTGAAGACAATTAGGAGAAGGAGTGCTATAATACTGGCTGTGAAAAATTGAAATATAACCTTAATAAAGTTTACCTCTTTCTGGTGTAATAGGGAAGGGTAATTGGCACTAAGTTGAATTGGGTGATTTTTGTAGTAGTTTTAAAAAAGTATTCCAACTGAAATTGGCACCGATAGCGCGTCCTTTTTACACTGAAGTCCACAAAATTTAGTAAACATTGTCAAGTTCATTGCTCAACTTAGCGGAACCCCACTAGACGGCCGCACGAAAAAGTTCTTGTGACATAATTAATAGAAAACATTTCTTTAAAATGTTTGGAAAAAAATAGAGCAGCCTTTAACTTCGTTTCTTTTGTCGTATTTCTCAGTGCGAAGTACTTTAGGAGAAATCGGCGATCTTACAGGACCTCCAAGATTGTCGACTCAGCATTTGTGTAGGGCGGGGAGGGGGGGGGGAGCGAAGAACTCCCAGGAGTAAACATGAAGGATTTTAAACAGTTTATCACAATCTCTTCATTGTCTTGTTTTTTAAAACTGACCAAAACGCCTGGAATCGAGTCCTGGAGTTTTCGTTTCCGAACAAAATTCATCACTTATTTTAACTCTTCTGTACACGATTACTGCTAATAGATGACATTACTAATTATTCTTTATTTGGGTTATTAATTACTCTTAATAGCGCAGGAAGTTCTGTGTCATTATACTATGACAGTCAAAACTGTTTGATCGCACTCGAAATGACGAGAATCATTTCGTTGATTTTAGGTAATTACCTCCCCTTACAATTTTCTTTGCGCATTTATCATCGAAACGATTCATTTCTAATGAGACGTACTTTTATTAAAAGTATTAAACATTTAAAAAGTGACACGTAAAATAGCCTGAATCAATATTTCTCCCGCTAAAATACAAATTTCATATAGAAAGACACTCATTTTGCACTTCAATTAACGAAAATCATGTAAGCATTTTTACTTCATTTTACAAAAAAGGAAGTATTGTATTCGCGAAAAAAATTTCACCCAAAAATCAGCCTTAATTTCCATTTTGCTGATCCAAATGTCATGTAAGCATTTTTACTTCCTTTTACAAAGAAGGAAGTATTGTATTCGCGAAAAAATTTTCAGCCAAAAATCAGCCTTAATTTCCATTTTGCTCACCCCCAAATGCATGTTGAGTTTTTTTTTTTTCGACTCGACCACACGTGGATATGTGCCTAGGAACGTACAGACACACATTTGACGATCCCCGAGTTAATTACAACGAGTTTTCTCGTGACGTCTGTATGTGCGTATGTGTGTATGTATCTCGCATAACTCAAGAACGGAATGTCTTAGAAAGTTGAAATTTGGTACGTAGACTCCTAATGGGGTCTAGTTGTGCACCTTCCTTTTTGGTTGCATTCGGATGCTCTAAAGGGGGGCTTTTGCCCCTTTTTGGGGGGTTCGATGCAAACTCAAGTGGTGCTATAATTTGGCGGATACTTGGCGATGTATCGCTAGTTTTTTTGGTCGCCAAGTTTTGTTACCAACTTGGCGTCAAATGTGGCGCTTTTTTTTAAAAAAATCTGGTTTTAATTTGACCATTGTTAGTAATATTTAAAGAATAAACTATTGAATCATATTAAAACTGCCAATAATGAGAAAACGACATTAAATTGGAGTAAAAGGAAGTCATTGTGATGCACACATCAGCTCGTTTAATAAGCTTTTACTATACTTTGTCGTTGGCTGGTGTGTATGTGGGTGAGCAACGGTTTTATTGTTTCTGAAAACAAAACTGAATAACTGATTATAGAGTTAACTCTTAACAAAGTTGACAAATTAATTGCAAGGCTGATGAGCTTAAGCAAACATAGATGTGTCGATTTTGGGTTTTTGAAACTTTGAAATGATACAAGTTTTCGATGCTTTTCTTGATTTTAAGCTTATAAACGTTTTTAAAAGCTTTTTTTCGCTATTTACATCGTTTGTTATTAGACCATAACACTGTACTGTAGGCCTGAAGAAAGTATTTCAGACCTCGGAAAAATTCAGCAGAGTAGCAGATGAAAAAAAAGCAAATGACGAGCAGTCCGAAGAAAAAAATATGCTTTTATTTTTTTGGCATATTTGATGAGCTAATACTTAGACAATGTGTTTGACTTACATTGAATCCAGTTCAACAGGAACAATAAAATATAACGTTTTTCTAACAACAAACAACAACTCATGAAAATGGCTAACTACTTTTTTCGAATTAACTTAGAAAAAATGCATCTTCTCGAAATATAATATTGAAGACAACTATACCATTTTATTTTGAACTAGACAGGACAACACTAATATACAG